>NW_026533190.1:1222500-1232500 GCF_028296485.1 Oppia nitens
TAATGTAATTGGTTCATGTAATCATATTTTTATATTAATAATAATAATAATAATAATATTATTATTATTATTATTATTATATATATATATATATATATATAAATATAATTTATATATTAATAGAAAAATTCTTTCATATTATTTATGAGACAAATATATATTAATAGTAATATATATTAAAAGTAGATTAAAGGCATAAAAAWWTTCATGTCTTTAATATATTAAATAATATATAAATATATAGATAATTAAAAYGAAAAAAATAAAATAAATAAAATCAAATAAAATCAAAATTATATATATATATATAAAATTTCTCATAGAAATCAAATATATGTTATAACTTTTTATTTCATATACATTATTATTATTATTATTATTATTATTATTATATGACAGCACAGTTATGTCACCCAAAAAAAACTATAAATAAATAAATTTATATAATATTTCTATAATATATATATATGATATCATAGGGTTTCAATATATATATATATATATATATATATATATTGGGGACAGATTTAATATAACTAATATTAATAATAATAATAATAATAATAATAATAATTCAATAGTATTGGACACATTTTTCAGTTAAAATATTTTATATATTTATGATATAAATTATTATTATATATATTTTTTTGGTGGGGAACTCATGTTGTTTGMCGGGAACCGTCATATTAAAAGGGATCGGTAGTCTCTTTTATATATATATATAYAGTATGTACTGTACAAACATTAATAATTAGATATATAAAAAAATAAAAAAATTACTTAAATATCTAATAATATAAATAATCCCTTAAATAATAWAAATTATTGCAATAACTCTTTWTWTTTTTATGAAAAATATTTTATATAGAAATTTATTTCAAATATTATATAAATATATATATTTTAACCAAAAAAAAAAATAATATGTTATTCAATAGTATAGTACATATCATATCAAGTAATTCATATGAAATGAAATATTTTGATATTAAAAATATTTTTCTCATTACTTTTTATTATATATATATATACACTATATATATATATATATATATATATATAACTATTTCTATAAATTTTTATGTAATACATATATACAACTCTTTTTCATGTTTACCGTCATTTATATATACATTAAAAACTATTTGATATATTTAATAAAAATTTATATATATATATACATATATATATATAGTTGAAAAATATTGTACACTTGTTTTGTCAGTATTATTGAAGAGAGATATATATATATATTTTTAGCTAATATTAAAAAATACTTTCAACTAGTTTTAGCCTTTCATTTATAAATATAATATATATATATATATATATAAAGTTATATAAAATATTTTTCAATCTCAAGAGAGGCTAATATATAATATATATAATAAACTGTATATCTATCTATMTATCACTACATATATATATACGTATATATATATATATATATCTATATATATATTGTGAGCCCTAAAGGCTTACTTGAAAACGTTTGAAAAATTTTCACAAAATAWATATATTTTATATACTTTTCAGATATATATACAGTATATATAGTATATTATATTCAATATACTGTACAGTACTGTATATACTAGTACTGTACTACAATATATATATAATACTAATATATAATACAATCTAATTTTGCCCTAAAAGTGATAAAAGTTTTTTCAAGCGTTAAATTAGAGATATATTTATTGAATTTACTAATAATAATAATAATAATATGAAAAATGTTATGTCAAACAAATTATTTAATTATATTAAATTTTATTATCTCATTATTATTATTATTATTATATTCAATCAGCAAATATTTGACTAAATTATTTGACTGAAAAATTTTTTTTGGTTTAAATGAATAGTTAAAAATATTTCAACAAATTTATTATATAATATAATAAATATGCTAATTTAAACAAATATAATAATATAATTTATTACTATTACTATTGTATATACGTTTAGTATTGTATTGTATATTATATTATTAATAGTATAGTATTGTCCACACTTTTAATTGAAATAACAAAACTAAAACAATTTTGATTATTATATAAACTATTAAATTAATAGTATTAATACATTACTTATATATAGAAAACTATATATTTTTTGTTTTAAAAAAGTTATATATTTAAAATGTAAAATAATAATTAAATATAGGGAAAAAAATTTTTTACAGTATACTAAATAATTAATAGTTATTGCTATTTATTTGCCAAAACATTTCAGTGAATGAGTGAGTGAGTGAGTGAGTGAGTGAGTGAGTGAGTGAGTGAGTGAGTGAGTGAGTGAGTGAGTGAGTGAGTGAGTGAGTGAGTGAGTGAGTGAGTGAGTGAGTGAGTGAGTGAGTAATTTGAAGAGAGAGAGAGAGAGCGGGTAAGTCTTAACTTAAAAATAGATAACTAAAAATAAAAGTATAAATATTTTTTTAACGATTTTTTTTGTTACTCTCTCTCTCTCTCTCTCTCTCTCTCTCTCTCTCTCTCTCTCTCTCTCTCTMTCTCTCTCTCTCTCTCTCTTAGACTATAAATGATTTTATTTTATGTATTCACCGAAAGGATTACATGGATTTTATCTCTCTCTCTCTCTCTCTCTCTCTCTCTCTCTCTCTCTCTCTCTCTCTCTMTCTTTATCTCTCTATCGGGCCATACATTTAAACAGAAAAACTAAAAGACATTATCTGTAATCCTATGCAATATTTTATATGACTTTAAATATATATATATMTRTATAACTAAACAGTCTCTCAATCACTAACACAYACACACACACACACATAGCAAACATATGTGCAATTTTTAAACCTATTTTGACTGTAAAAATACATATATATATATATATATATAATGTATTATATAAGTACAACATATTGCTCARGCAATTAACAAATTATAATTACAGTATAATACTAATACTATACTTAAAGCAATACATATAAATCAAAATATGGTATTTAATATATATATAAATAATAAATTTAATATAATATATWTATATATATATATAMAGTTTATAACAAACATATACATTGTGTGTGTGTGTTATAGTTAGTTCACACATAATTCACATTAAAAATTTATTATATTATACAGTATAACAAAATTTATTATAATTATTATCATAATTAATAAGAAAATATATTTTATTTATATATATATATAAGATTTTTTTATCTAAAAAATATTTATCACTATATATCACATACAAAAAAAATAAATAAATTTATTTATTTGACTAAATTTTTGTTTTATAATATATACATATATATATATATATATATATATATATATATATAATATGACAAATGCGTGAACAGGTAATCACGGTTACCAACAATAAAAAAACAACTACCGGTGCTTAACCATTATGTATAACATAACTTATGGCACACACACACAGGTATGTCGTGTATAGGTATCATACATACAAACAACAACAAAATTTATGGCTAACTTGAACTCGTAAACGGGTATATAAAATATGAAAAATATTTAAAAATCAAAAATTAAATGATTGTATATTATCATTACAAGCAAATAATAAAAACATAAAGTATTTATATCATTATAAATAAATAATTTAAAAAAATAAACAAATTATTATTAATATATATTTTCTATAAGTTATTTTAATGGGCAAACAAACTAAATAATATATATATATATATWATATAATAAAATAAAATCAAGCATTCAATAAGGATTACCGTCATATTTATYAGTATAAGAGAGAGAGAGAGAGAGAGAGAGAGAGAGAGAGAGAGAGAGAGAGAGAGAGAGAGAGAGAGAGAGAGAGAGAGAGAGAGAGAGAAAGGATATATATGTTTTTTATGTGGGATCAGAAAGAGAGAAAGTACTGGTATACACACACACACACACACACACACACACATACATATTTTTATATACACACACACACACATATACACACACACACTGTATATATATATATATATATATACACACACACAGACACACACACACACACACAATTAAATATTAATTTTCATGACACACACACACACATGTTATACACACACACACAGTGTGTGTATAATACAAAATAATGTCATATTTTTTGTTGTTATCATTGAATTTATTATAAGTGTGAAAATATATTTATTTATTTTTTTGATAATATTATAATTTTTATTATATAAACAATTTTTTTTGCAAACAATTTATAACAACATTTTAGTATTTTTTGTGTTTTGCATAACTATATAATAATTTTCTTGTTGTATTATAATACTAGTATAAAAATTGTCAAAAAAATAATATTTATTTTATAATAAATAATTAATAATTATTATAAATAAACATAAAAAATATTTCTATTAAATTGAATATTTAGTTAAGTAATTGAATTGTTTAACTAATAATAATAATAATGWTKTTTTTTWAAATACWGTAGTTTTTTTTWGAAAAAWTTATAATTAGATATTTATAWCTATAAATATAATTTAAAATATTATAKATATTTATATATATATATATATTAGATTGTATAACAATTTCGTGATTCACAAAATAAGATAATTAGTTATGTTTTAAATTTAATATACASTTATCGTTGTTATTTGAGAGGACAGGTAGGAAAGGTAGCTTTTTTATCATATTAAGTATAAAATAAAAAACAATAGATAATTATTATATATTGTATTCATCATGTATTATAAAAATATATACATAAAAATCAKATATATATWTTTTTATTTATTAATAAACTTATTTTTCATATTGAAGACCATGTTAATAATAAAATTTTTTAATTTATATTTTTATGTAATCTATATTTTAAAATAATGAAAAATATATTTTTTAAAGAAAACATTAATGAGATATCTATGCAATTAACAAAAAAATAAAAGTTTACTAAAAGCTACCTAATTATACACACAAAAAAAATATAGCCATATATTTATAGATAATATTAATTTTTATTTTATTTTGTAAAATTAGTTTTATAGCAATCATTAAATTAAAAAATTTTATTTGAAATTTATGATTATTATTATGATTTTGATTTAAATAAATAGTATGCTATTAGAAGCAAACTATAATAATAAATGTTTTTTTTATTTATAGTAAAAACACACAATAATAAACTTTTTTTTATTATTATTATGTGACACTATTTTATCATTATTTTTAATAGCAAATACATACATAAAAATTGCATTAACTTTTTATATTTGTATATAAAATAAATGATAAAACAATTTTAATTGTTACATAATTTTTTATATATATACATAAATTAAACAGAAAAATAAAATAAATAAATTATTAGCCATTATCTAAAAAGTTATGGTTTATTATCATTAGTATTATTATTATTACTTTATTTAACACTTTAACACAAATTTTTTTTTATCATTTAATTCAAGTGTAACCATAAAACACAGTTTCAATTGAAAAAAAACAAAAMTGATTAACAATTATATAATTTATATAATAAATTAAATAAAAAATAAAATAAAAATTAACTATAATTTAATGGGAAAATTACCMATTAATTTGAATTTAAGATAAATTAGTTATAAATAATAATTATTTATATATATATATATTAATAATATAATAATTTTCTTAGTATTTTATTATTTTTTCTTATAAATGTTTAGTAGAGAAAAAAATTATATATTTTCTAATTAAAGTTAAAAATTGTTTTTTTTCACTTAATTTTATTTTTTTAAATGATATAAAAATATATAAATTTTATTTTATATTGCAATTCATTTCCTTTTTTTTGTTGTTGTTTTTGTTATTTCAATATAAATGTCTTACAGTTAAACTAAAATAATAATAATAATAATAAAATACTTGAAATAATTATTTTCAATTGAAATAAATATAATTTTGTATTTTTAGAGTTAAATTTATTTTAGTTTTTTTAAAAAACTAATTTTAATGATGACATTATACAGTATAGAAGAAAATAAGATAAAAATAAATTTTTCTTATATAATTCATTTGTTAATTTATTATTTATTTTTATTTATTTTTTTGCTTTATATATATAAAGTATTGATAAAAAAATATCATATATTTATTCATTCAATAGTTGGATAAAATTAATTGAGAGAAAAAAATATTACTTGAAATAAAATATACARCAAAAAAATAATCAATGAATTTAAAATTTATAACTTTTTTTTTAAAAAAAAAGTTTACTTTATTAAGTTGTCTAACTATTTATATAGTTTTATATATATATATATATATATAAAATCARTTGATATTTTACTTATTTTTAGTTTACTAAACTTAAATAATGATAATATTATACACAYATAYATATATAAAAAATAAACTAATAATTAATTTACAATTCAATTAAATAATAATAATAAAGTGTATATTAATTTTATTTKACTGCAAAAAAATTATTTATATATATAAAATTTATATAGATATCTARAGACTATAAATAGTATTAATATTTTTATTTTATTTTATAATAAAATATATTTTTTTGTGGATAAAAATTGTCGATTAATAGCACCGATAGTTGACTTAATAGTTAATTTTTTATTAAATAAAACACTAGTATCTCATATAKATATAGGTGTAAACAAATATATATATATTAGATATACAGTATATATATATATATATATTGATATATTTTTTAAGTGCTTTTTTCACAAATTATTTTCAAATGTTTTCAATATATGTTTTCTAATTAATTTCTAATCTAAAATCTATTAAAAAAAACTTTTTTATTTATTTAGTTGAGATTAAACTATATATATATATATATATATATAATACTAATATTAATAATACTTGAAGTTGAAAATTGATAAATCAATTAATACATTCAATATCAACAACAAAAAACATTAGTGAGAAAATAAATATTTTTACAATTTTTACTGTCAATTATTAAACMGATAAWTTWGATAATACTGTATATATATATAAACAGTTTTTATATCAATAATATTTTTTTCAATGCTATTGAGAGAGAGAGAGAGAGAGAGAGAGAGAGAGAGAGAGAGAGAGAGAGCTATATATCTATACTCAGGATATTTTTTTGGTGATAATTAGTCACAAAAATAATTAATTCAAAAAATAATTATAACATTTAGTGATAAAAATATTATATATATATATATATATATATATCATAGTATGCAATGTATTTTAAAAACAATTTAACAATTTATTTTAGTCATTAAGTAAATACTTTATATACATATATATTATATCAATATATCGTATTATACCGTAAACCGTACCCAAAGTATAAAAAAGGTATGCAATATATATATACAATTGGATATATACTRTATATATATATATATATATATATATATATATATATAGTGTGGGTGAGTGACTGAGTGAGTGAGTGTATAGATTAAAATGTGAGGAAATAATTTATGGCTTTATTTTATACATATATAMAGTRTATATCATTTGAAAAAATCTTTTATATATTATTTTCTAACTTTTTTTTTRTATATTTGTTGATATCATTAGTATTGAAGAAAAATTTTTTTATATCGTTTTTTTCTGGTGTAATATATTTCATTTTGTCGACAATTTTTTTTATTTTATCTATTTATATATATATACACTGTATATATCATACATTCATACACTCATTAAATAATAAATAATTYTCTCTCTCTCTCTCTCTCTCTCTCTCTCTCTCGTTGTTGTGTTGTTATCACACAAATGAGTAATGAAAAGCAAATATATATATATATAAAACTATTTATTTTTGTTTCACTTTTTTTTTAAATTATTTGATGAAAAAAATACATTTCATAGCAACCATTTGGTCGACATTTTTATTATCAAATAAAAAAAAATTTAAGTTAAAAACTTAAAGGCATGTCATATACTGTATATATATACACACACACACATATAGTGAGAGCACAGGTATATTAATAACTATTACATACCAAACACACAGACAGACACATCACTTGTATATGTGTTTGGGATGAATCCGGTGTCAAAAGCCTTTACCCAACTGTGCCCAACACACACACACACACACATAGATAGATWCATACATTAGAGGTCACACTGTTTTATATATATATATATATATATATATATATATATATTTGTGGTGTGAATAAGTTATATACAGTATATAAAATATATCAAAACCAGTGGTTTGGGCACTGATATTGGTGTTAAGGTATATATTGATTGAGAGGTCATAGTCTCTATCAATATATATATATACAAAACTCTAGTAGTTTTTTTTATATATATATCTGAATACAGGCGCTCACTRTGTGTTGTGTTTTAAATGAACGACATATGTATTRCTATTAAAGAGAGAGAGAGAGAGAGAGAGAGAGAGAGAGAGAGAGAGAGAGAGAGATAATATATATATATATATATATATATATATATTACACAAACTTATAAAAAACATATACAATAGGCATATGACTTGCCATTACAATTGATAGCCTTAATAATAATCATTGTTGTTGTTTGGCTGTATGTCTATGACATACCCATACCAGTAGTAATAGCTAACCATCCTTTAACTCTCTCTCTCTCTCTCTCTCTCTCTCTCTCTCTCTCTCTCAGCGTTATTTTAACTTTTTTACTTATTTATAATCAATAAAAATAAAATAGATTAATATGAATATATTGGATACCGGTTTACTACAAATTTTTTATATAACCCTAACCCCCACCTCAATCCTAACCCCCTCCCCTTCCCAATAATGAATCAATATTACTACTAACCATAACTAAGCTGATGTATTATATATATATATACTGTATATCATATACAATATACTGGTTTAATATGTGATACAATTTATTTATTTTTTTGTAAGGATATACTACAGTAGTATATAAGTGTTATAAACATAGGCTCCGGTATACTGTATAATCAATTTGATTGTTATATAATAATATACCAATAATATAAAAAAAAACTAGAGAAGCTACAAATATATTATATRTAGTARTAGTAGTAAAAAAARCACAGTCATACAAAAAATAACCTACTGGTGCTCCCCCCCCCCCCCATTGAAATTGAAACTACCACATATYGATATATATTTTTTATATATATATATAAGTTTTATAACATATATACAGTATATATTGTTAACTAACAAAAAAAAACTTATATCAATGTCTACTACTATTACAATATACAGACATTTGATAATAATATTTAAAAAAAACTTGTGATACCTGTGCTATCACTACACACCCACTCTATACCCYCAACACAATATGTGACCACAAAATGATGTTGTTTTTTWTGTTGACTACAATTGTTACACCAATTTTTTTTTGGTGGTTGTTATTTAGTATCATTATATACACTGTATATATATACAGTATATATATATAACAATATATATACTGTATTATGTGACCACACAATTGATTGGTATATATATATATATAATTGATAAATAAATATCTGGTTTAACTGGTTTTTTTTTGTTGACTGATTTTTCACTGATAACTAACAATACTATAACAATAATAGAAAATTTTGAGAGAAAGAGAGAGAGAGAGAGAGAGAGAGAGAGAGAGAGAGAGAGAAATTGATAACAAAWATATATWTTTTTTGTGATTTGTATTACAAAAAAGTTGGATTCAATTTTATATACCTCTCTCTCTCTCTCTCTCTCTCTCTCTCTCTATATATATATATATATATATATATATATATATATATTTGTTAAACATTTCAAAACAAATTTTATTTTGACAAATTTGTTGTCTAATATATATACAATATATATATATATATATATCAATATCTAAAAGTCTAACACGATATCCTAACATAAATATATTATATATACTGTATATATATTATATATTCAATACCTTATCATACATATRTAGTTTTTTTTGTGTCTATACTCCCTGTCCCTTATTATAAATCCCATAATACACACATATATATAYATAAATATTTACAGGTACTGTAGTTTTATGGTGGGAGTCATCTAATAGTTTTGTCGCATATA
>NW_026533190.1:1237500-1252500 GCF_028296485.1 Oppia nitens
TATTTTTTTGTTTTGTATATACAGTAGAAAATTGTGTGTCGAAAATAAAAATTACATATAATATTATTATATATTTACTATATATATATAATAATATTATATATATATATAAATCTYAATATACTATATAATCGATTTGTTTGGATTAAMAAAAAAAATCAAAAAACATTAACGATTATTGTATAACTATTTAATATATAAATTAAAAAAATTTTAATAAAAATTATATTATTTTTTTGATAAAACATAAATATTTATCTGTTATTATGATATCCCAGTAGTTTATGWTTTGGCCATAAAATGTTTTTTTKTGATAAATTGAATATAYTTGTWTGTTTGAAGACTCACCTAAAATAGCAAATAAAAATGAAAAAAAAATTATTAATCAAATAATTGGGAAAAATTTGTTTTCAATATCAATAGATAATTCAWAAAAATTAAATAAATTATTAGCAAATTATATATTACTAAAAAATAAAAATACTAAATATAATTATATTATAAAATAAATACTTTATTTATTTATATATCCTTATTTGATAACAATATTTATTATATATATATTGATATATTAGTATATAYATATATASTGTAATTAATATACATATAAAATAAAACAACAAMAAAATATACGGCAATAATTTTCAAACGGGTAAGTCATATATAATTTTTTATTTATTTATTTTTTGGTTTAAAACATAGACTACCCACACACTGTCTATACCTATCTACCTATCTATCAGTTTATTTTAATTATAATGTATATCCAAATGTGTATCTACCGGTGCTTTAATATATATATACCCATAAAATCAAACATCATTTACCTTATCATCATATAATTTACAACATATATAATATATTTATATAAATTTTGTTATTTTTTTTGTTGTTGAAAACATTTTTGTTTGTCAATTATAATTATTTGTTACCAGTAATTATCAATAATAATAATCATCATTATTGTTGTTTTTTAAATAGTTAATACAAGTTTTTTATTATTATTATTATTATATATCAATATATAAATTAAAAAATTTTAATTAATTAAATGACAGTTTATATATATATATATATATACCTATATATGTATAAAACATTTAGGAATTTATATATATATATATATAAAAGTTTAAAAAATACTTAATTAAAAAATAAATTATTTAAATTCCTTAATGCTATTTAGTTAGTCAATTAAAATTGTTGGCAGATAAATATATATATATATATATATATATATATATAATAATTTATATATAAACTTAAATTTACTATTTATTTATAATAATTATATTATAGTCTAGCAGATCATTAGTAAAAATAATTTACTTATACTGTATATATATATATAACCTAAATAACTATAATAAATATCTATTAACAAAAAATAATAATAAAATGATACCAACAAATATAATATTATACTATTAATTTATTTTTTATTTTTTTGGGTTTCAGCATTATCATTATTAGTATTATAATAATAATAATAATAACATTTTATACTAATTATAATTAACATTATAATTATTTAGGGCCACATTAAAAAAAATTATATTTACTAATTTTCATTAAAATTATAATATTATTATTGTAATAATAATAATAATAATAAATATTTTTTAATTTCAAAGCCATAATAAGCACAACTAATAATAATAATAACTACTAATAAACAATATATTATACTAATAATAATAATAATTAAAAAAAATAAATAAATGTAATTAATTTGTCAAAAAATAAACCCTTGAAATTTTTTTGTACACAAAAAATATTTATTACTTTTTTTTATTATAATGTCATATATCATAGTCCATGATATCATAAGTGGATATCTAACTAACAAATACATAGCAATAATGTTATATACAGTACAGTATAATCATGTATTGAATATCTATACACATAAAAATCATAAATTATAGTTCAATATATATTCACAAAAAAATAATAATAACTTATTTATATATAATTTCTAATTATAATCTATATATAAAAAAACAAAATAAAACAAAAATTATTCAATAGTTTTATTTTTATTATTTCTATATATTTTTATCAATATGTTTAATATATCAATATATATATATATATATAAAATATTAAGATTATATATTTTTTGTGTATATTTACTGTAAATAACTTATTGTATATAACTAAACAACAAAAAAAATGAAAATTAATACATTAATTATTATTAATATTAGATATGAAACTTTAATTTTTTTATATAATATTTTTTTTATTATTAGTTAGTAATATATTATGAAACATATTTTAGGCAAATATTTTTGTATTTTTATTGTTAGTAATTAATATAATGTTTTTTAATGCAGAAAATGTTTTATATACACACATATATATAGTTAATAAATGAAATTTTTTGTTTATTTTGTTATTTCTATACATTAATATAATAAATCATATGATTATTTCAAATCATAAATAAAATTTTTCATATATCTATATATATACTGTATATAATTAACAGACAATAAAAAAGTAAAAATTAATAATTAACAGTAAAACAAAACAAAACAAAAAAATTATATAAAATTTAAATAAAAATATAATAATATTTTTTTTGCAAAATAAAAAAACAGATTATTTTTCTTAAAAATAATTATTATTTTTTATTAATATATAATATTTTTGTTATATATATATATCAGGACAGGTATGTGTTTTTTAGCACCCGATATTTAGGTACCAGTTCCCCCCCCCCCCATTTAGAGGGGTAGCAAAAAAATACATATCAAATTGTGTGATCAATAAAGTATTTATTTATTAATTTTTTTTTTGGTAATACTAATAATAAATATATTTTCTAAATAAAAACCTTACAATTTTTGTTGTTATTATTATTATTTTATATTTAACTACTAAACAGTGTATTTAAAACAAATATTTTTGTTGATGTTTTTTTTTTGTTGATATAAATTCATGAAAATTATTATTATTATTATTGTTTGCATTCAATTAGCTATTAATCATTTATATAGATATTAAAAAAAACACAAAATTCACTGAAATAGATAAATTAGATATGAATTTATTATTTATCACCAGTTTATATGTCTCATGTATTTTCAACCAAAAAAAAAATAAAATTATTAAAAAAGTATTAAAACAAAACTCTAATTAAAAATTATTTAACTATTTTTTTTATACATTTTTAAACACTAAAAATATATATATCTCATAATATATATAAATGTCATTAAATATAATTATTTTTTTTTCTCTCTCTCTCTCTTTCTCTCTCTCTCTCTCTCTCTCTCTATATATATATATATATATACTAATGTATTCACATAATTAAAATATGATTAGCAATTTGGCAACACTTGTGGCAAACACATAGACAGTGTAAAACTTATATATTATATATATATATATAAAACAAATCAAAATTAAATGATTTTTTTTGATTGAAATGGCTCATAATTAACTATATATACTGTATATAAATAAATAAACAGTGGGGACAGGGAGCTCATCATCATCATCAGAATTGTGACAATGATTGAGTGCAAGTTAAATATGTTTTATATATTTTTTACTTATATATATACAGTATATATATATATTGACATTTAATAGTTAAGGGGATTGGTATATATTTAAAGGACTGGTATGTATGTGATGGCACAGTCACTCAGTCATATTGAAAAGTCAGGTGTGTATACATATACTGTATATATATGTATATATATATATGTATTTCACTTTTACTATATGTATATATCATATAATATATATATATATAATATATATATATATATATAATGTCAACAACCTTATAGATTATCTAATATTTAGATAATAATAATAATAATAATAATACCAACAAAAAAAATTTAATTGAAAATAATATATATATATATATATATATCTGTATATGAATATGATATATCAAAATCAATTACATAAAAAAATAGAAATATATAAATACAGTTTAAACTGTTTATACTATTAATATAGAAATTTTTTAAAGCAATAATAATAATTGCAATTAAATTAGATTATTAAAAAATAATTAAATTATTTATACAATTTATTATATAGTTGTGTTTATTAAACTAAAATTTATAAAAAAAATAAATAAATATTTTTAAATCTAAATTATTTTTTTTTAATATCAAACTAACTATAAAACAAAAATATTTGAAAAATCCCTAAAAAATTCTTTTAGTTATAAATAGTTAAAAAAAATAAATATTTTCTAAAAAATATTTCTTTTTCATTGCTATTTATCTTCAAATAAAATAACAAAAAATAACTCTAAATTTTTTAAAAAGTAATTAATAGTTAAAAACGACATCGTATTGAATGTAAAATATTTATAATAACTTTAAAAAAATAAATAAAATTAAATATATATATATATATAAAATTCAAATTTATTATATAAATATGTTTTTTATTTTGGTAAATTGTCTAGGGCATAAATAAATGAATTTTATTTATTTTTAAAAAAAATTAAACATTTTTTTTATTATAAATAAATAGCTAATAATTTATGAAAAATAAGTAACAAAAACAACAATTTTTTTTCGTAATATACTATATATGACATTATATACAGTATTTATAAGTTTTTTTTAGTAACTAATAATATATTATTAATCAATGGGTTTAATGACAAAAATTAATGGAAAAACTTATTTTATTTTTTTATATTATATATTAAAAGTTACTTATTTTCAGGCAATTTATTGACAAAAAAAATTCCTATTTAATGAACTGATAGTTATTTTATTTTTATTTTTATTTTTTTACTATAAATTTAATGAACATTTTCCTTATGGTGGTGTCATATAATTAACTGATTATTATTATTATTATTATTTAAGTTACATATATAAACCAATATATATATATAAGGAAAAAAACAAATTTTTTTCAAATCAAAAATCATTAATAATTTTTACTTTAAAAAATAACTTTTTATTTTTGTATGCTATTACATAAGCAATTAAAAATTACTTATTGAACTTTTATTTTGAAAATAAAATAAAATAAAAACTAAAAACACTAAATAAAATATTAGTTTTCAACTTTGTTTAAATTACGACTATTAAATATGTGTTTTAAAAAAAAAAGTTTTAAAATAAAAACAAAAATAATAATTAATAACATTTTTCAATATATATATATATATATTACTATAAATTATTTGTTAGAAATAATATTATATATATATATATATATAATTTCTACTGATTTTAACAGTATATATATATTCAACTTTTAATTATTTTCACTTTAATAATAATAATAATTATTAATATATTATTATCATTATTATTATCATTAATACCTACAACACATATAAAAATAAAAATAAAAACAACAACAAAAATATGATTAAAATAAACATTTAATAATTTTTTTAATATATATATTAACTTTTATGTTGCAATAAAAGAAATTTCTAATTATATATATATACTGTATATATATTACTGTATATATAAAGGACAGGGAGTATAGATAGTAGATAGAAATTAGAGGACAGGGCTATTAGCAACATAACTGCTGATATAATAAATACTATACAGTATGTACTGTATATAAAGTATAAAGTACAGTACAAGTAAATTATTAATGCACTTATAATATTGATAGCAAACATATAAATATATATATATATAAAAAATAGTTACCAAATAATAATATCATATATAAATGCCAACAGATATAAAAAACTGTCTAATTTTTAAATTAAAAAAATTTTGTTTATATATATATATACAGTACTGTACAGTACTATGTTATGGTCGATGAAATAAAATATATTTAATTGTTTTGATGCTATAAAAAAAATTCAAACAAATTTTTTTTTGAGTATACATATCAAATATATATATATATATTATATCGGTATAAATTGTATATATATATGATATAAATGGTATACAATTTATACTATAAATTAAACACTTTAGGCTATAAAATTGCTTATCATTACACATATTATTATAGATACCAGAAAAATAAAATAAAATAAAAAATAAAATAAAATTTTTACAGTATATATATACAGTATATATCGAAATTTTGGGATAATTTTTAAATTAAAATTGAGTGAAAAAGATAGTATAAATTATATACAGTATATATATATATATATATATATATATATATATATATATATATATATATATTACTAAATAGACTAACTTTTTATTTTAAATTAATATAATTTATTTAATTTTTTTTGCAAGTGATAGCACTTGACTGGCAATTAGTGGATAAATTATTTACTAAATATATTACATATATATATATAAATGTCTATCAATTTTGCTAATAAAAAAAATTATTATGTAATATATTATTACTTCACGTTTTAAATATATTGAATATATTGTACATACAGTATATATATCTAATAGCAATGTATTATACCGTATATACTGTTAATAATATATAAATTTATTTTTTTAGATAATTTTCATCTAATAATTTTTCATTCAATTGCTAAACAAATTTTTTTTATGTTTCAAATTATACACTTTTATAATAACATTATACATATATATACAGTGACTAAATATACAGCATATACTGTATATTTAATTTATTTATTGCCTTATGCTATATATCTGACAATCATTTGTCTAAAAAATAATAATAAATAATTTTAAATATTCATAAGTGTTATTCAATTTTATTTTTATATATAAAAAACTTAACGTACAATAACTTAAAATATTTTTTTATACAAATTATTTTAATACGTTTTTATATATATATATAAAAAATTATTACAAAATACAGTATAATTTGTTTGCCGGCATTTAATCGACAAATAAAAAGGAGGAAAAAAATTACTTGAATTTTTTTAAATATTATTTAAAAAATAAATTTTTTATTTGAAAACTCCGAAAATTACTTTTTTTTCAAAAAAAACATTATTTAATATTAAATATTTAATAACAAAAAAAAAATAACTATTGAATAATTAATTAGTGCAACCAATTCATGTGTCTATTATATATAATTTTCAATAAAAATTATATATTTAAATTCAATATACAGTATATATATTATAAAACTTTTAAATAATTATTTTATTATTACATTTGACAGTATAGACAATAAAACTATTATATACTGTATAATAGTAATAATAATAATAATAATATAAATCATTGTACGTTACTTACAGTGTGTGTGTGTGGTTAACACCCATTGAATAATAATAATAATAAATATTTAAAAATTTTTATTAAATAAAACTTTTCAAAATTTTTGTTTTGTTTTGCATATCTGTAAAACTATTTGTAATAAATTTTTTATTATCCTATTATATAATATATATATATATATATATATAAATTTATATCTATAATAGTAATAGTAATTAAATTGCGTTTATACTGTAATAAATAAAAAACTTATAATAATAATAATAATAATAATAATAATAAATCTTACTTATTGTCTCATAAATACTACTTAAAAAAATTATATTTAAAAAAACAAATTTAATTATAATTACAAAATTATTTAATAATAAATTTTTTTTATTATTATTATAATAACTATTAATTATAAATTATTATTTTTTATTTTTGTTAACTATTTTATAATTTATATTTAATATTTAACCATGCCACAATTTATATGTTAGGAAAGGGAGGGTTACCACACATTTTTGGGGGGGGTGGTAGATTTGGTGGTTAGGGGGGGTGTACCTCCCTGTCTAATATATATATATACAATACTAAATAGTAAGTACAATACCCGACAATAAAAAAGTTAATTTTTTCTCACCCATACCAACACAAGTATTGCAACTAAAAAAACATTTATATATTTTTAAAAAAAATAAATATTATTTTGACATTTCAGACCCTAATATTTTTTTTGATATCTATTTCCGGTAATAGTTTTTATTTACTACAACTACTACTACTACTACCAGTGCTCCCCCCTAATAGCCCACTCCCCTCCCCTTATATATATACTGTATGGACCGACACTATCTCATATTGAATTGAAAATATATATATATATATAGTGTATATATATATATACAATATATATGAAATGCCAGTTTAGAAATAATTTTTTTCCCTTAAATTTACAGCAAAACAAAATTATAATAATATCCCATAATTATAGGGTTATTATATATACAGTCAAAAAAAATTTTTTTTTTTTTGAAAAAACTGTCAAAATATTTTTCTGGGGGGAAGTATACTATGTTTCTCTCTCTCTCTCACTCTATGGATGGGCCCTATTATGTGTCGGCACCTGACACTTATTGACGTACCCGATGATGATGATGATGATGATGGGGCCCATAGCTATTGCTGGGGTGGGGTTACTGTACATCACATATATCTTAGAGCACATGTATGTATGTATTGAATATGTATTGAATATCTCTTATAGTATTTTATCTATTATGAGAAGCTCTCTCTCTCTCTCTCTCTCTCTCTTTCTCTCTCTCTCACTAAACGTTGAGTACAACCGCACGAAAAACATATCAAATATATATATATATATATGTAAAGTATAGTATAATATATAAAATAATTTTCATTTAAATAGCATATTTAAAAAATCACTAATTTTTTATTATCTCTGTATAAGATATTTATGGTGGGGTCGGATAGGAGACTGGTCTGGGAGGCGGACAGTATGTTATGACTGACTGTATATGTGATGACCAAACACACAACATAACTGAGCTCTTAAAAAAATGAATGCCTGACCACATGTGGTGTCTCTTTAAATAACAATATATATTGTGTTTGATATTTATAATGATTTTTTGTTTGAATGATAGTTAGCCTCAATTTATTATAACTATTATTATCTATTAATAATAATAATAATAATACAGTAATATTTAGTAATTATTATTAAACACAAAAAAATAAAACAAACAAAAAATCAATAATAATAATAATAATAATTACATTAGTATTATAAATGTATTTACTGTTAGAAAATTATAAAAAAGTTTTTTTTTAAGTATAATTGTAATTCAAATCAAGATTACTATTATATGTGTATGTGTTATAAATATTTCATATATTTTTATTGAATTTAATTTTTTTTGTAAATTTTTAACAGAAAAAATTTGATATTTTCTACTTTCAAAACCATTTTATAATCTGTTTTATATCAAAATTATTTTTATTATAACTTTAACTTTAATATATATATACTGTATATATTTAAGCCACGTATTTCAAACCAATATTAAATAATAAACTTAAATTTAATTAAAAAACTATATATATATATATAAATTTTATTTATTATTTTTTGTAACAATTTTATATAATTTTTTTTATCATTAAGCTATATATCATTTATTATATAATATGATAGTATTGCTATACATAATAGATAAATATAATAATATATACCTATATATATATATATATATATTGTTTCCCTAATAAATAGATTATATGATAAAAGTTATGTTCAATAATTTTTTTATGAATTATCTAAACACATAACAAAAATATAAAATAAAATTCAAAATACAAAATAAAATTTGAAACTAATATATCATAAATACTTTATACATACAATATATTGTTTAATATACAGTATATAAACACTATATATGATATAACAAAAAACATATTTCATTTCAAATTTTATTATTTATTTGTTTTTTTATTATTATAATATAATAAATGACAAAATCAGTTCACAATTATTATTATTATTAATATATATTTATAACAAATAATATTTATTTTCTCGTATTTATCATAAATATCTATAAAAAAAAWTTTTATTGATTTTATTCAACAATAATACAATAATTTACTGTTTAATAATAAAAATTGATTAATAAAAACGTTTATTAACAACAAAAAAATATATTTAAGTAAAACATTATTTATTATTCAAGTGTAGACATTAATAAATATTTTACAATAACAACAATAAAAAAACATAACTAATAGTCAAATATTATAAGATTAATATATATATATATTAACCCTTTTTTTAATTATACTAACTAATGTTGTGTGGATGCCATTTGAAGCTCAGGGATGTATATATATATATATATATTGAACAGGACTGGGTGTACCCACACATACACACAAAAAAAATTTAAAAACAAAAATAATAATATACACCAAAAAAAAAACAAATTCAATGATAAATATATAGTCGATAAATAAATGTCACTGTTTTTTACAACTTTACAATTAATAAAAATAAAATAAATAAATCTATATATATATATATTCAGTATATATATATATATATATATATATGTATAATAAATACTCAATGATATTGTAATTATTTTTTTATTTATAAAAAAAATTATTTCATTAAAAATAATTAACTATTAATAGTATCTTATAAAATGATTGGGATGTAAAATAAATTAATAAATAACAAAAATTTTAATTATAGATAATTATACTTTATATATATATGTATAGTATATTTAATTTTTTTTCAAGAAAAAAAAACTTTTTTTAAAATGTTATCAAATTTAAAGTAAAAATTGTAATAAATTAAGTTTTCAATTGGAGAAAAAATTAATTTATTTTTTTTTTAAATAAAGATTATAATAATTTATTGTTTTTACATTATTATTATTATAATTATAAAATATACATATATAGTAAAATTTAAATATTTTTAATTTAATTTTTTAAAGCTATAATTTTTAAGTGCCCACATTTAAAAATATTTTTTGAAAAAAAATTATAATATAAAATGCAATTAATTTTTGTAATTATTTTTTTGTTTGTTTGTTTGAATGTAATAATTATTAAATATAATCTATATATATATTATGTCATATATTAATTGAGCACTGGGATGTTTTTGTTTATACACTATATATAGACATCCCGTTCCCTTTTAAATTATATAATATTATTTGTCACTAATAAATAATATTAATATATATAAACAATTTTTTTCACAGACATATAAAAATGATAATTTTGTTTATTCATGTTTTGTTTTGTTTTCAATACAATAATAATAATAATAATTTTTTTTTGGGATAATAAAAATAAAACTTTAGTTTTTATATTATATATATATATTAGTACTGATATGTAATAAAATTGTTTAATATATATCACGATATGTATTATATATAAATATATGACAACAACAACAACAACAACAAAACAAAACTATAAAAAAAACTTTAATATGACTTTTTGTTTTGTTGGATACCTTTCCTCTCAAATTTTATTTTTTTTTTATTTTGTGGTAATATATCTGTGAGAGAGTTCACGACATAAACACTGAGAGAGAGAGAGAGAGAGAGAGAGAGAGAGAGAGACCATAACATCCTATTCCCCTATCATTTCATTTTAATAAATATCATAAAAAATAGTTATTAAATACATCCGCTATTAATAAATAATATATTATTATTATTATTATTATTACTAATAGTATTAATAGTTATCTTAGTTTTAAAAAAACTATTTTTCATTACTATTCACATTCACATAAAACAACACACAATTTATATATATATATATATAATTTGCAATAAAAAATTAATTTATTGGTTCAAACATCAAAAACATACACACGATATATATATATATATATATATATATATATATATATATATATATAATAAATGTTTAAACAATACGATAAAAAATCAAAATAATATATAAATATTTCATATAATTTTTTTTTTGTGGGGAGGGATGGGATGGGTATCATCAATAGGATGGGATAGAGAGGGGGGGTATTTGATAGGTGTTTGACCACAAAAAAATAGTTTTTTTTATTTTATTTGATAGGTATGTGCGGAATGTGTGGTGTAATCATATATAAAACATTATTATTATTATTATTATTATTATTTTCGTTGAGTTAATACTATTTAGTCGGCAATATATTAAAAGATATATAATATATATATAATATATATTATTGTATATTAAAATATATTTACAATCAAATACATTAGATTTATAAGCCAATGATTTTTGTGGGTAATAATAATTTTCTCCTAAATATTCATTAATACTATTATTAAAGATTATTATTATTATTATTATTATTAAACATTTTATTATTAGTCTAATTTATTACTTGACAATTATTATTATTATTATTATAGTATTAATATCATTCATTGATGATTATTAAAAATAAAAACAAATTTATTATACAATTGGCATTCAATTTAAAAAAAAAAATACATTTAAAAATCAAATAAATTTCTAATTCATTCAATAAATTATTTTTTTGTGGAAAATGTTAAATAAAAACTAGATATATATATATATATAATATATAAATTTATATATATAGATAACTCTATTAACTTTTTTCTATGTGGATAATCCCCTCTATCAAGCTTATCATAAACCACTAGCATATATGAGAGGAACTGGAGGTATTTAAACACAATAAGTCATCAAATAAGAGAGAGAGAGAGAGAGAGAGAGAGAGAGAGAGTTGGAAACCCAACGGTGCAAATAAATAACAAACAAACCAAAAAAAACTAGACTTTTATTTACTGGTATTTTTTGGTTGGTTGGTTGGTTGGCGTTAATCATTATCGGGCACCGGGTATTAGTATTTTAATAATAATAATTAATAATTTTATCCCCGGTGGTATTTTATCATTTATAATAATAATAATAATACTGTATAACATACCTATCCCATCAACCCTTTTGCTCCCCACCCTCTCTACCCCTGCCCCTCAAAAAAAAATATTGTTTCCTTAATATATATTTTACAAAAATATATTTATTATTATGCTATTTATTGACCAAACTATTAGCTAACTGAGCCAATATATAACAGTTTTTCAAAAATTTAATAATATATAAAAAAAATAAATAACAAATCAAAAAACATTTTGTTAATTAAATACAATTATTATTTTATTTTATTATTTAAATGTCTTATTAAATTAAAAAATTATTACAACATATTATATATTATACATATAATATAATCAATTGGTTTTATGTAATAAATTTTGTTTTTAATGTTTAAATTGATTGATATTTAAAGGACACGTACATCAAAATTATTGCATGAAATATCAGGGCTACCCATCCCTGAGTCCTAATTTTTTTTTTAAATATTATTATTATTATTTACGATATAATAATTGCAACAATAATAATAAAAACAACAACAATAAAAACAATATATATGTTAACTAACTATAATCTATGAAAGTTATAATTATTATTCAATGAAATGAAATTAAAGTTAACAAATAACTCTCTCTCTCTCTCTCTCTCTCTCTCTCTCTCTCTCTCTCTCTCTCTCTCTCTCTTATAAATATAATAACTATTATAATTATATAGATATACACTATTTAACAAAAATAAGATAAAATAATAATAATAAATATTAAATATATGTTGTTTTTTTGGGGTTTCATTTAATATTATTATTATTATTATTATTATATAATAAACTTAATCCAAACCCCCTTTTTATTTTGTTTTAATTTTTTTTGTGTATAACATATCATATATAAAGTGAAAACAATTTGTTTTATGTGTATTATTATTGTTTACTATTGTTTTCATATTATTATTATTAACATATATTTTATATTAAAGTATTTATTATTATTTTTTTATGTTTTACTTTCTATTATATAAAGTTATATAAATAAATATCGTATGAAATATATATGATATATATATGTAAACAACGCCTTAAAATAAATTTTTTATAAATATATTTAATTTATTCAATGAGTCTATTGTTATATATATATTAAACACAATACCCTAATTTGTATGTATAGTATAACTTATATATATACTGTATATACAGTATATAATTTTGATATATTATTAGATTGTGTTTTTCTCTCACTATTTAATTGTTTAATTTAATAATATATATAAATAAAAAAAATTGTTTTATATATTTACACAATATATATCTATATATGTGTTAACATTTTTTTTGTTTTAAAACAAACAACTTGTAGTATATTTGTAATACAAAAACATTGAAAAAAATAAAATTATAAAAAAAAACATTTGTATTAAAATTTAGACAAATATTTAATATATATGCAAAACATTTTAATGAAATAAAAATTATTAGTATTATTAGTAGTATTACTAATAAATATCACACAAAAAAATATATTACACTTTATATATATAGTTATTAACTATTATTTATTACACACACAAAAATATCTAACTGTCCTTAAATTTAGATATATATTATCCCCAAAAAAAATTATATAATAGGAAACTACGTATAACTATATATATATATATATAAATACCTGTATAAAAAATATGTGATAATACCTTAAATTATTATCGTATGACTATAAAGTAATTGAGTATTTTTTTTATTATTTTATTTTTTTTTAAAAAACTTAATTATTTTTTTTTTATTTTTTTTAAATACTACATATAAATCCCAACCCACAAAAAATATATATACATTTGTGGGATATACTGTTTTTCGGATAATACCACTAATCGCTTATTTATGGGCACACAGTTGGTATACTAGAGAGCACAGGGATTATCACATTCCTCTACTATACACTGTACTGTACTGTATATGTGTTGTCCCACTAAATAATTGTAGTTTTTTTTGACACAAAATAGATGTATAAGTTATATATATTATATATATAAGTGTCGTTCCCCTTATACAACAACAACAACACCAGTTGTTTTCAAACAAATCAAAAAAAATACAAAATTATATATTCATTCATTCAGAGAGAGAGAGAGAGAGAGAGAGAGAGAGAGAGAGAGAGAGAGAGAGAGAGAGAGAGAGAGAGAGAGAGAGAGAGAGAGAGAGAGAGAGATTAAGTACAATATTAGTGTCCGTCAAATAAAATCATAAAAATATAAAACTTTTTTTTATTATTATGATTACTATTACTATTGATAACCGAAATCCAAAAAAATAAAATTTTTAATAATAATAATAATACTATAGTTATATAATTATAATTACAAAAAAATAGTTTCGACTATTTTTAAAAAAAATATA
>NW_026533190.1:1257500-1295000 GCF_028296485.1 Oppia nitens
AGTCATTGATTTAGGCACCGGTATGTTAATATTGATAGCTATTGAATCACCTGGGCAATTAATACCTAACAGTCCACTATTTATCTAACTAACTAACCATTTAGTATTAGTACTGGTAATACCCAATGACTATTGTCAAAAGCACTGGTAGCTTAATTTTTTTTAAAAAAAGGACATCTACATAAGCGGGCGGATTAGGGGGACTATACATCTATAGACAACTATCTTAAACACATTGAGATAACAAAAAAACAGGGACTTTCCGGTAATTTTTGTTTGTTTGTTTGAAGCACCGACACCACTACACCATCACACATAAGCACCGGTACTTTAAAAAACGGCTTCACGTTTTATTTATATACTACCCCACAAAAAATGATATGAAATTCAATACTTAGAGATAAAAGTTTTTTTATTTAAAGGAAAATTAGTTTTAAAAAATAGATATTTTTTTGTTACTCTAATTTTATTAACATTTTTTTATGTACTGTATATATACAGTATATATATATATATTATATCTACCGAAACCTAAATTGTGGGCTCAGTTAGCAAATTATGGGTGTTTCCTCTTTTAATTTTTTTTTCAGCTAACTGAGCGGTACTTATAGTAATATTTTAGTACAGTATATACAATATATATATATATATATATTGTATAAACAATATATCCCAATGTTTTATATGTGTGTTAAGACACCCATAGATTTGTTACTAAATATACTTTTATAATGTAATAATAATAATAATAATAATATGTAACTTATAAAAGACAAGTAAACAAAATATTTGGTGTCATATTATATATATATAAGACTATTATACTAAACTTTTTTTTTATAACTAAACTAAAAATATATTTATAATATAACTAAAAACAACTGTATGTTTGACTACTGGTATTGTTATACACACAGTGTATATCAATACAAAAAAAAATTATTAAACAGTAAAAGGCGTGTGAATATCAATAACAATTGAAAATAATTGTATTTTTAGCTACAATTTTGACAGTTATTTGTATTATATAACTTGTATTATAATTTTTTTTTAAATTAATTAATTAATTAATAAAAAAAATTACACATATATTTTGTTATTAATAAATATTATTAAAAAATAATAGTTGATTGTATGAAAACCATCAAAAATAAATAGACGTCAATAATAATAACAATAATAATATTTGTTATAAACTTATAAAAAATTATTAATATTATAGTATATTTAAAATGATATCAATAATAATTTTTTTAAAAATGTCATTACAATTAATGTAATATTTTTTTTTATTATTAATTATTAAATTAAAAAATATTGTTTAATTATTGTTAACATAAATATATTGAGTATTTTCTATGTATAGTATAAATCAATTACTAAACAGTAGTTTTATTTAATATAATAAAAATGGACAATATTTTAATATATATATATATACAAAATAACACTCTTGAGAGGATAGGGAGATGATTGGGGACAGGGAGGAGATAAATGCATAAATAAATACAGGATATTATACTAATCTCTCTCTCTCTCTCTCTCTCTCTCTCTCTCTCTCTCTCTCTGTAAACGAGTTACAAATTTGTATGAATAAAAAAACCCATTTAAATAATACGGTATAAAAAATATCAAAAATATATATACATATATACAGTATATAATAATAATAAATAGATATTTTAAACATAACAAAAAAAAATAACATTATTTAACTATAAAAGTTAATAGTATATCAAAAAATAGTCATTGAATTTATATAAATAAAAATAAAAATGCTTTTATTTTGTAAACTATTGATATTAACTAAATATATATATATATATATATATTTACTGGTAATTTACTAACTTTTTCAATATATATTTGTCTATACATTCACATAATAATAATAGAGAGAAAAATATATTTACAATAACACAAATAAAATGTTTGTTTTTTTTGATGAACAGGTATTTAATTATTTAAAAAATATTTTGTCGTTATTTAAAAAAAATTTTTTTTTATTGTAAATCCATTATTCACAATACATTTTCAACTATAATATAAACCATTAGTTATTTTTTGTTTGTTTGTTATATACTTTAAACAATTTCATCTCATTTCACTTAAATACATGATTTCAATACATACATACATACATACATACCTTATATACTATATATATATAATATTATACAATATATATATATATATATATCTGTATTGTTTCGATAATATGAGTGCCATTAGTATGAGTAGAGAGTATTGAATGAATGAATGAATGAATGAATATATATATATATATATATATATATATATATATATAGAGAGAGAGAGAGAGAGAGAGAGAGAGAGAGAGAGAGAGAGAGAGAGAGAGAGAGGAAAAATTGTTTGACTTTTTTTATGACTTAGTTTTTTTTCTCTCTCTCGTTGTTTTGTTATTTTGTTTCCACCACTACCTACCAGTGCTTACACACACACATACATAGACATAGACAACAAGCACTTGGATCTCATGTGGTGCAGATCCGGTTGCCTTTTATTTTATGTATAGCCCATCATCTAATGGCATACACACACACACACACACACACACTAGTATTATGACTAACTAAGCGCTTATACACTATATATATATATATATATATATATATATATATATATATATATATATGATAGTTGAGGTAAGTTAGATAAATAATATATATATAAATACAATACAAAACATCAATAGTAATAATAATAATAATGAGAATCACATTACATGTAATGATTTTCCGTTTTTTAAAGTTTAGTATTATTTTACTTTAATTTTTTTTATTTGTTTGTTTGCTATCAATAGTTTTTGTTTTATTTTATATACTATTATAATATTATAGATATATTTGTAATTAAATTATAACTATAGTCTAAATACAAAAAATATTTTACTTTTAATATATATATAATAATAATTAGAAATTTGAATAACAATAATAATAAATGTTTTCACTATATGAAGAAAATCTAAATATCTAAACAATAAAAAAACAAAAAGTTTTTTAAATACATTTAACATTTGTTTTTAATTATAATTATAATAATATTAATAATAAGCCCTTAAAATGTAAAAATACATTTATTTTCACTGTAAGTATTATATATCATATATATATATATTAAGATGTTTATAGTTATGTTGAATATCATTAATATTTATATATTAAAATAAATATAACATTATTATTATTTTTTTATTTTTTTATATAAAATATTATTATTATAACAAATGATTGTTTTATTATATGTTTGTGAATATAAATTTGCTCTCAAAATAAAACATCATTTTTATCTCATTTTTTGTTGTTTTTGATTTTATGTATATTTTATTAGTTATTATTTTTTTATGTGTCGCATATAAACATTGTATTAATTTTCATAAACATTTATATATATATATAAACATAATGTTAATTATATTATTTTAATGATCATTCATATAAATGTTTATAATAGTTAAATATAGATATACAACATAACAATTATTATTTAGTAAAAAAAACTATAAAAAAATTATATAAACTATAATAATAATAAATGTTTTTAATTTTGTTTGTTATATAATATGTATATAATATTATAAATTTGAATTTTTATTGCAATGTGAACTATATATATATATATAGAGAGTTATATTTATAAATTAAAAATTTAAATATTATTTTTTATGTTTTTTAAAAATAATATAAATATCAAAAAGTTAAGTTACATTTTAATTGAAATTTTTTTCTTTATAAAAAATTAAAATTTTAATACCCTATGGGAGAGGTTGTCTATTATATATATATATATCATTTATTTGCCACTAAAAAACATTGTTATATATATCATATTTATATTAAATTTTTTTTGCAAATAAAATTATAACAAATTGTTAACATAATTTTTATTATGCAAATTTTAAATTATTTTATATACTGTATATATCTTAATAAACTAAATAACAAAATATATAAATTCAACTAATTTTAATACTAACTCATTATTTTTGTTTCAACTAAATAATAATAATAATAATAAATTAAGTAAAAGTAAATACAAAATTTTAATTTAATACATAATAATAAAAAAATTTTTACAATATTATTGTACAAATAAAATGTATTTAAAATTCAAATTTCTAGTTATTATTATTATTATTATTAGTATTACTATATTATCATAATATATAGATAACATATATATATATATATGCAGTATATCTGGATATATGTGTTATAATGTTTTTATTTGTAGTTTTTTTTATTGTTGTTGAATAATATTAAAATATTAATGACTAAAGATTTTTATGGATATAAAATTATATATAAATTTTTTCTTATTATTATTATTTTATTTATAATAAAATATATAATTTTTGTGTAACCATTAATAAAGTATAAATACAATATACAAAAGTGAAAATATTTTTTTTTTTTTAATTTTTGTTGTTTTGTTTAACCATTAATTCAGTTAATGTTAATCATTAGTTTCGGTTCACAACTAAAATAAAATATATTTATATATTTATATATAAAATACTAACAAATAAAAAACAAAATAAAATTAAATAATAATACAATAAATTCATAAATAGAAAACTAAAAAAAATTTATATTAAATTATATATACTTTTTTTAAATAAATAAAAAATATATGTTTTATTTTAATAGTATGTAATATATATTGCATAGAAAATTTAATTATACTTTTTAACACACATTTTAAACAATAAACAAAAAATTTATATATTTTGTACTAAAATAACAACAAAAAAAATTATTTGTTGTATTTATTATATATATATATATATATATATATATATATATATATATATATATATATATATATATATATATATATATATATATATATATTAATACAAATATAGAAATTAAAACATTAAATTGCAATCAGTTTTTATTTGTGCTAATCTATAAAAAAAATCACAATTTTATTAACTATTTTTTTTGTTGTTATTTATATTTGCAAATTAAAACTTCATATATATATAATAAAATAAACTCAAAATAAAACAAATATTATTATTATATGATATCAATCAATACTAATATAACAATTAATGTAATATTATTATGTTATTATTATTATTAGTTCAACAATTAATTGGTGTAAAAACATAAATAAAAATAATTATATTATATTGAAAACATGAGATTAAAAAACTTTTTATGTGTTAATTGAGTTTATATATACAGTACATAATGTTATGTTTGTTTAAGCATTTTATTTTAATTTAGATATATATTTATCTATAAATTTATGTGTTTTTTATTTTATTATATTTAGGTTTTATTTTAATTTTTTTTTATTTGAAACTAATTTAATTTCAGTTAAATTATATGTTTGTTTAATTAAACTAATTTTTTTGGGTATGTATTATACTTTCTATTATAACCCACATAAAAATCATTAGTAAAATTTTTGAACTATTTATCCATGAAATTAAAAAATATAAATAAATTAAAAAAACAACAAATTTTTTTCAAAACTACATTTTTAAATAAATTTTTTGTTTCAAAAAAAAATGTTTAAAAAATTATAATAATTATTAAATAACTGCAAAAATAAATGTATTTATTATACAAAGTCATAACATTAACTATAATATTTAACTGTCGATTTCACAATACATACATATATATATATATATTATATACAAACAATTTGTTTGTTAATAATTTATTATTATTTTAAAACATATAATAATAACAAAAAAATAGTTATTACATATTTACATATTTAGACAAACAAACAAATAGTTTTATCACCCATTAAAATGCTACTAATTATATATATATATATATATATATATATATTTATATATATATATATTATATATATAAATACATATATATTATTTTTTGTCAACAATTATATATTTGCATCATAATAATAATAATAATCATTATTATTATTAACATTACAAACATGTTATGTTAGTTATGTTTTTATTAAATATATATTTATTTTTATTTTATTTTTTAAATCTAAAAATTAAAAATATATTCACTGTTTTTATTTCCTATGTTTTTATGTTTTGTTTAAAAGTCAAAGAGTACTTAAATATTAAAAATAAAATAATAATAATAATGGAAAACAATAGACGGTTTTTATTATTATTATATTAAAAAAATAATAATAAATAATGTTAAGTATATGTCATGTAAAATATTTATAAACTTTTATAATAATAATAATAATAATATTCACTCTCTTTTCATATAATAATAATAATATTTTAGACAACCATTATTGTTATCGTCATTATTAATATTATTATTTTATTAATCGTAATGTGCTTTAAACAGAGAGAGAGAGAGAGAGAGAGAGAGAGAGAGAGAGAGAGAGAGAGAGAGAGAGAGAGAGAGAGAGAGAGAGAGAGAGAGTAAGCCTATTATGATATCAGACAAGAGGTTTATATTTAAAAAAAATAATTTATTATTATTATAATATGATATCATATATATATATAACATAATACTATTTGATTGAGAAAACGCTTCCTTAAAAAAATGTTTACACATTGTATACAATATTATAGCCAAAAAAAAATATATTAATATAATATTAAACATTTGATATATAGTATGCATTTCATTCAAATTCATATGTAATAATCAAATACTAAAAAAAATAAATAAATAATAAATTGATATACAATATATCTATATTTGTTTGTCTATCAAAAAAATATCATATTATGTATATATTTATAGATACATACAATACATATATCATATTATGTAGTGTTAAATACATGAGACCACCAGCGGATCAAACAAAACAAAAAAACTAAGTTTTATATTATTATTATTATTATATTTATTTGATAATCGCATTATTATTATTATTATTACAATACTGTATATACATATACCAAACATAATAGGGTGAACCGGGATATGAGTATCGCTCAGTTAGATATTTTTGAGGGGAGAAATGGGGGTCACTATACCTATATTTATACTGTATATATATATATACAATCAGTATATACTATATATTTATATATATTATGAGATGATATATCAAAATATAAAGGATTGTATAGTTAATAGGATATATATATACTGTATATATATGTATAAAACTGTTAGACAACCTAACTGTCAGTCTATCAACAATATATATATAGAAAAAAAATATATTTAAAACTTTTTTTTAATGTTGAAAACAGTTGTGTGGTATGTATTACACAATGTATTTATAATAAAAAAAAATATTTAGTAACAAATAATAAATAAATTGCTAATAATAGTAGTTATGTTGCAAATTACATAACATATAACAAAATAATACATTAAATATTTTTTTTGTAATGTTAAAATTATATATAGTTTTAAATAATATCATTATTTAAATTAGTTAAATATTTTGCAATTATTTAATAGTTTGATTTATTTATTTTTGCAAAAAACACCAAAAAATACAAAATAAGTTATTTAAAGATAATTTTTTGATAATTTAAACAAAATTGGTTTCACAAAATAAAATTTTTATCTTAAATATAATTTTTCTAATACTATTTGAAATCAATTGATTCAATCAAAAAATTTTCCAAAAAAAATGTTTATCCAATTTAGGATAAAATTTTATTAATACAATATCTATATTATTATTATTATTATTTTATATATAATTTTATATTTTTCTAAAATACACTTTTGGTGAGAGTTTTCAAAATAAATAAAAAAAACTCAAAACTAATTTATGATTTATTTGTTTTAATAAATACAGCCCTCGGTATATATATATATATATATATATATATATACAGTATATACAGGTATAATAAATATTATATCAAATAAAATTAGTTATAATATTTTTTTTTGATATACATTTAGGGTAACCGTTTTTTTTTACAAACTTATGCCCATTAAAACACATACACATCAACTAAATGTTGTTTTTATACATAAACAGGTAATCATAATAATAATAGCAGTTTGAAAATGTGTGCTTAAAATTAGGTGATTTTAAAGAGAGAGAGGACAACATAGATATATACAGTATATATATATATATATATATATATTATACACTCTCTCATTAACAATATATTTATATATCATATATTTTGTGTGTATATATATATACCTTAATGTATAATATAATTTGTGTGTTCATTACGTGATAAAACATATATTATATATACTTTATATAAATTTATAGATTATTTTTAAGGGATGAAAATAAATTTGTGAAAAATTTTAAATACACTATATATATATAATATAATATATATAATAATCAATTGAGGGGTAGATTAATACAGTGTATATTAATGGCAACACAAATTGCTTATTTGTCTATTAACTAAAAAAAAATAATAATAATTTGTTGATTTATTTTATTTTTTGATACAAAAAAGTTTGTTAACCTTTTTATATTATTATTATTATTATTAAATATACTGTAAATAAATGCAATGACTTGACATATAGTGTATGTCTTATATTATCCAACAATTTATATATCATATATATATAATAATAAATTATATGATATACACTGTATACTGTAAGTTAAACTAATGTAAATATATTTATTAAATCGTCAATAAATGTTATATATATATACAGTATATATATATATATATATATATATATATATATATATATATATATATATATATTTCGTCCCCAAACACAACATGATATATACCAGTGATGGTTAAGGGATAAGACATTAAACTAATCAAACGTTTATATAATATTAGTCTAATAATAATAATAATATGTCGACAACTAGTAGTAGTAGTATATCATATTAAACTATAGATAAATATATACTTAAATATATCTCTWCTACTACTAGTATACACTTTCAAATAAATATATGGTTTTTATAGTATATACTATAATAGATATACTAATAATAATAATTTTTAATAGCATTTTAATAGAARTTTTATTTTTAAACATATATATCAATATATTATTAYTATTACTATATTTTTCAATCTTAGATATTACTAATACTAATAATACAAAAAAAAAATTTTTAAAGTATATTATAGTAAATAATATMTTTTTCTCTATACWTACAGTATACTCCCTGACCCCCCAATCACCCCACCCTCAACAATGTTACAAAAAACAATATTATGATATTACCTTTAAAAATATATTTATCTATTTATACAATATATATATATATACTGAATGTATAAGTAATATAAGATATTTATCGATAGAAAGATAATACTAATAGTAGTAAATAAAAAAATATATATAAAAAACAATTCCCTAAATGTATTGACTTTTATATTTTTTAGGTTTTTTTAAWRAAACTTATATTTATTGCATATCTATCTTAAAGTATCTGATTGAGTAGCACCGGGCATAGCATACTAATCTACCGGTGCTCTTATACATATATATATATATATATATATATATTTTGTATAATTTTAATAATTTTTTCCCAGGTGGGGGGACATACCGTTATAATGTTAAAACAAAATAATACAATATATATATAGTTTACAAAATAAATAAAAYATTTTATTACTATTATATACACACACACAAAACTATATATAATATGTAATATATAATAACATAGACATAGCAATATATATATATATATATATATATWTATATATTTAATTTTATTGTTTTTTTTTTGTTTTAACAATTATTAGTAATAATATAAAGTCAATCAATCGCTAAGTCAATGCAAATTGTTTGGCAATAATTTTTTTACCGATTTTTTTTAAAAACTATACATTACATTACAGTATTWGTTAAAAAATATATTATTATTTTWWTTTACATTATTATTAACATTTTTTTTTGCTGCTTTCATAAAAGGGTAATACAGTATATACTGTATACAGTATACAGTATTATTATACAGACCAGTAAAACCAGACAATCAATAATACATTAATAAATAATAAAAAAATAAAAAATCTTATAATGTATTTTGTGTTCAATAATAAATTGTCTACTAATTCATAGTTAAATATATTTTTTGTTTTGAAAACACATGTTATGTTATAATTTACAACATTTAAAAAAAACAAATAAAATTACCAAAAAAAAAAATTAAATTTTCATACAAAGCTTATGTATGTTTTTTTTATTAGTATTATTATTATTGTTGTGTTTTGTTTTAACCCTAACCCAACCCCATATCCTATTATATAATATATATTAATATAATATATATATAAACTGTTTTTTAATCTTATTTGGTATTTTAACATTTATTATTTTATTTTTACTTTAATTTTTATTTTTATTGTTTTTTTTTGTTTGTATTTTTATTAATTCACTTATAAAATAACAAACAAAAATAAAAAAATATATAAAAAATTTCATCATTTGAACCGTTAGATTATATAATAATAATAATAATATTACAAAATAACTGTTTAATACACACATACAGTATATATATATATATAACAAAAATTATATAATAATAATAATACCATTTTTTTCACTGGTATTTCTATATAATAACAAAATCAATATTATTTTATTTTTTTTGTATTATTATTATTATTGAATTAAATAACTTAATAATAATTATATGTTRTATTTCAAGCAACAAAAAAAATCAATTATGTTTCGCAATGATTAGCTGTATATATATATATATAGTATATGTTAGACATTTAATTATTTTTTRCTTATATATATACATACAATAGTAATAATAATAATAATAATACTAAATATTAAATATATATATTTATATAATAYAGAAAATATGTTAATTTTTTTCCTCTATATATWTACTAATATCTAATTTACTACTATTTAATAGTAGTTTATATATATATATATATATACTATTTGTGGTGGTGTTAGTTAAAGATAAGACTAAAATAATATATATATATATATATGATATATATTTCATCAAAATTATTATTATTATTACAATATTACTCATCATAAAAGTCATWGCAAACATATATATACTGTATAAACACTACTGTAATCTAATATCAATTTGTAGTTTTAGTTTATATATATATATTATATATAAACTACAAAAAAAAACTAAACTATACATTAATATTTATATAATTTTTTTTATAGCCAACTAATTCCTTAAGTWTTTTAATGTATATTACAATATAGTAGTAATATATTATCATATTTTTTTGTAGGTCTCTTAGGAGTTATAATATATATATATGTRTATATATACTGTATTTTTTTTGTTGCTGTTTGAAGCACTGGTAGCTATCAAGTGCTCATCTAATTTGGGTATCCTTCCTGTGCTATGCGCCTCTATGTATATATACTGTATGTATGTATSTATYTATCTATGTGTGTGTGTGTGTTTGTGTGTGTGTGTATGTATATGTATGTATATGTATGTATGTATGTGTATGTGTGTTGACTGTCTTATTTAAATTAACATTAGAGAGAGAGAGAGAGAGAGAGAGACCTAACATTGCATTGCATAACATTTGGATGACTACTACTACTACTACTACTACTAGAGTAATGCATATGTAATGCATATGAAATTAGTTTATATTACAAACATTTACAGTGTATATAATTTATATACATATATAATAATATAAACAGTAATTTTTTACATATATATATATATAATATTCAGTCAAATATATATACAGTATATAGAAATGCCTTAAGAAAGAGACTAATTTTTTTAACAAACCATTTGATGGATTAGTTTCTCTTAATATTATTATTTATATASARATATATATATATAGAAAATATATATGAGTTTTCTAGTAGTAGTTGTAATAATCTTTTAGACTAAACATAATCATTCAATTTTGCAAATGAAAAAACTCATTAATTTTTTTCACCAAAAAAAAAATAAACTACATTACTGTCGGTAGACTTGCATACTATACATCACACATACACACACACACACACACACACACACACACACAGAGAGAGAGAGAGAGAGAGAGAGAGAGAGAGAGAGAGAGAGAGAGAGACTTATAAACACTTATTAAATTGTAATACAATTTTCTTTTACTCCAATATATATATATATATATATATATATATATAATATATACTATATATATATATATATATATATATATATATATCCCTCTAGCAATTTGCATGTAATGTATGTATAATTTTTTGTTTAGTTGATGTATAACTACCAGTGCTCACTGAGAAGGACAGTAGTATTAATAATAATAATAGTAGTAATTGATGTAAAACATATGAAAATTAAATAAATTTAATTTTGTTTTTTTTTCGTTCAAATTATTATTCAATTTATATATATATATATATATAAATACATTGGAGATGTTGTTGTGTTTTGTATTATYATTTTTTATGTATTATATATATATAAACCACTTGTGTATATCATATATATATATATAATATAATATAATATATAAATATATATATATATATATATAGTGACTCTTCAACAAAAAAATTTTAATAAAAAAATTATTGTCATCTAAAAAGATGAATTACACTTAAATTAAAAAATACATTAAATTTATATATATATATATATATATATATATAAACATAAATATATTTAAATATAATCCCCACACAAAAAACTTATGTAACAACAAAGTTATACAAACAATGATATATATATATAACAAACAAACAACAAAATTACTGTATTATTATTATTTATTTATTTATTTAAGTAATACTTAATTTTTAAATAACATTAATAATAACAGTAATAAAAAAAATATATATTAAAAAACATTTTTGTCTTTTTTTATTGTTATTGTTGTCTCAATTTATATATATATATATATATATATGTAATGTATGTGTGTTTTGTTAATACAATACAATTCAATATGCCCTCCCATGTTAATCACCATCATCTACCTGTCCCCCATCTATTTTATTATAAATATTATTATTACTTTTTATTTTTTATTTTATTTATTAAACACTCACACACTTATTGTAATAATAATAATAAAAAATAAAATACCTGAGCGCCCAAACAAATAAAAAAACATCCATTTCCTGGATTTATATAGTCATCCATAGTTATCATATGAATTAAATATTATTAAAAATAAAAATTAAATATACAATTTTCATAACAATAACATATATATATATATATATATATATATATATATAGATAGATAGATATATATTTAAACAGAAAATTGGGTTTAAATTTTTTTATATATATAATATATTAAGTGATTTTAATATAAAAATAATAATATTAATAAATACTTATTATTTTTAAATGTATTTWATATATCATATTTTGTGTGTGTGTTTAATGTCTAACATGTTTTTTTAAACATATAATTGTTGTGTTTATAAGTATTATTTAAATTACAATTTTTTTTGTTTTTGAAACAAACAAACAAAAACAAAAAAAATGAAAATTATTTTTTAATATAAATATGAATTTAGTTATTTAGGAAAAAAATTTGTTTTCAAATTATTATTATTATTATTATTTAATTGGGAGAGAAAAATAGGGCTTTTCCTTAAAGTATACATCAAATTGTAATTTTTGTAACAAAAAATATTATTATTATAAGGATTTTTTTGCATCAAATTAAATACATTGAACTAAATGATATCGTTTAATACATACATACATACAYAYACACACACACACACACACACACACACACACACACACACACACACACACACACACACACACACACACACACACACACAGTATTTAAATACATACATATATATATATATGAAAAACAGTATATAATATATCACTACCACTCAGTTAAACCACTCAACAACACCCCGTTCCCCACCAAAACTGATAGTATATCTAACTCTCTCTCTCTCTCTCTCTCTCTCTCTCTCTCTCTCTCTCTCTCTCTCTCTCTCTCTCTCTCTCTTACCGGGTATTAATGTCATGTATTATACTATACTTATTAATCATAATAACAAAACAAAAAAAATAATAACTTTACATATAATAGTCACTCAACTTTCTCTCTCTCTCTCTCTCTCTCTCTCTCTCTCTCTCTCTCTCTCTCTCTTTCTTTCCTATCATATCCTATCCCTATCTCTCCCCCATATATATCAGTCATACATTCAAAAACAACTCATCATCAAAATTGAGGTCCTAATCATCATAACAATAGTAATTGATATCATATTATTTTAAATAGTTAGTTGTGTGTGTGTAAGTTAAATGTTATTTTTTTATTTATATATATAATTTTTTCATTATAATAACAATATATCCCCATAAAAGGGGTTTATATATATATATATATATATAAATCCTATTATATGTAGAAAAAAATAGTTTAATTTATACACTCATACAAAAAAAATAAGACAATCAAAACAAAATTAAAAAAAAACAAAAATAAAATAATAATAATAGAGAGAAAACATATTATTACTTAAAAACCATATTTGATGTTTAAATAAAATTTTAATTTCACTTTTATTTATTTATTTATCATTTTTATTTTGTAATCATTATTATATTTTGTGTATTATATCTCACACATGTATTATAAAATTTAAAGGAAAAAAAATTAAACTACAATTACTTTAAAATTTATTTATTATTTTTTTCACTATTATTATTATTAAATCTTATTTTCATTTTAATAATAATAATATAATTTTATATTTATTTATTAATATAAAAAAATATAATAATAATAAATACACTATAATTATAGTATAACTGTATAATATTTTTTTWAAAATAAAGTATAATATTATAATATATAATACAATTTGGACATACATTACATACACACACACATATTTATTGTGTGGGTGAGTGGGTGAGTGTTAATATATAAAAAATAATAAAATAATAATAATAAGTGAAAGTTAAACCTAGATTTCCATATAATATATTAAAAACATTTTATTATATATWTTTTTCTATCATATTTTACTTGTTTGTTGTTAACATCAATTAAATAGTTATAATAATAATAATAATAAATATATAAACCGTTTATTTTGCCGTATATTTTATTATACTATGATATGATTAATACTATTAAATAATATTAACATAGATTTTTTAAATAATAATAATAATATAATTAATTTTTTTTCACTTTTTTTTGTTGTTGTTGAATAAAACATATAAATATATATATATTTATATAAAAAATGGGAAAAATTTTAATTTATTTTTACCTTTTTTATCGATTTGCTGGCAATATATGGTTTGAATCAATAGATTCGTGAATAGAAATCCAAATGTAATTATTAATCGCGAAATCATTGTTTTATTATTATTATTATTATTATCGATGAAAAATATTATATATAATTATATATATAATTATATTRAYAWATATAATCATTAACAAACAAATAAACAAAAATAATAAATWAKTTAAATTAAAATGTTTAAAATCATTTGTAATATAATTATTTGAAGTTTTTTTTTGATAAAAAAATTATATTTTGGGTGTAATTTATAAATAAATTGTAAATTATTATTTTAATTTATAAATTATTTTTTTTTTTTWTTTGAACAATAAATCCATATTTATTTTCACTGATAAATCCAATGATAATTTTTKTATGATAACACATATACACTAAATAATAATAATAATAATAATAAATCCAGTAATTGTATCATTAATTAGGTTCACAAAAATATTCACAATTATTATTATTATTATTTATATATTAAAATAATCCAATAAAACAACAAATTATTGTTTTTTTTTTGTAAAAAATATTTGTCACTATTTGAGTTAATCCAAGTTTTTTTAAAAAAATTGTTAATCAATTTTGATGTCCAAATAAAATCCAATATTATTCAAAAAAAAAGTTTTTCACCAAAAATATATTTTATTAATTTAGTCCACAATTAATGATATATTTTTGTTGTTGTTTATAGACAATAGGTTTACATCAATAATACTAAACAACAACAAAACAAAACTTTTTATATATAAAAAGTTTTATTTTTTTATATTTTTGGTGATAATAAACACTTTATTGGACWATAATATCCCCTGTTTTTATTATTATTATTATTATTATTATTTCCTATACACACACACAAAAAACAACACTATTATCATCCAATATATTACTAACACTTTACTTATTATTTTTTTWTTTTTTTGTAGAGCACTTGGAGATAGAAACCAACAAAAAATCTAACTGTGCTTTTAGTTTAGCAATAGTTTAGTATTCAAAAAAAAAAGGGATTCATATAATATAAACCCCAAAAAAATATTTTTCCTCACAAACCATATATATATGATAGTCACTGATAGATAGATACAGTATTTTTTGAGAGAAACTGTATGTACTGTATATATATATATCTATGAAGTACGGGACCAACTGTACCGACAACTATAAGCACATATAACTGACTGTTGGATTGTTGTCTGATGTTAGGAGAGCGAGCACTGGGATCCCTGAGCTGCTGCTGCTGGTGGTGGCGATGGTTAGAGAGAGAGCTGACTACTGAGCACTCTCGATGGGAACCGGTATCCAATTGGGACATTGACTCTCTCTCTCTCTCTCTCTCTCTCTCTCTCTCTCTCTCTCTCTCTCTCTCTCTCTCTCTCTACTGTATCACTGAAAATATTCACATCCCTTACCACCAATGATCGCCATCTACCAGTGCTTAGTGATGGTGTTCAACAAAATATAGAAAAAAACAAAGTTTTTTTTTGTCACAAATTAAAAAATTATCATGGTTATTTTTTATATATATAAATTTTTTTGCGCATATTATCTAGTAGTAAAATTTATTTAATTTTTTTATTAATTTTTTTTATGCATAATTAAAACTATATTTTTTTAAATAATAGTTTTTTATTTATTTATCAAAATAAAATTTATCTAGATAATTATTTATATTATTTTAGTTTTTTTTGTTATTAATTTTTATTATGTATTACTCTATGTGTGTGTGCTTTATATTATATATATATAAAAATTATGATAAAACAAAATAATTATAAATTTAAATATAATTTTCACTTAATAATAATAATGATAATATAGCAGACAATTATAATAATAATAATAAAATTTTATTTTATAAAATATAAATGACTTACTTTTTATTTATTTGATTCAAATTTTTTTTTAAAAAAGCAAATGTTTAACCATTTATATACACTTTTATATATATATATATATATATATATATATATATATATATATATAAATCTTGTATATAGTTTAAGGTAATAAATATTTTTAAATAATAATATTAATCTTTTATTAAAATAACGATTTGGCAATTAGTAAAAACTAATAATAATTATTATAATAATAATAAACAAAATATTTAAAAATGGGGTTTAAAACACATTTAACTGATAATATAATATAATATAATATAATATTATACTATATATACATATAAATAAATAATATTTTATTATTTAAAATTTTTAAGATTTTAAACTATGATAAACCACTCAAATATATATATATAATATAAACTAAAAGTTGAAAATCAAAATTATTAGTAGGATTTTTCAATGTTAAAAATAATAATATCTATTAGTCATAATAATAATAATAATAATAATTATTATTATTACAGTATTATAATATTACGCAAACTTTTTTTAATTAATAAAAAAAATCAAACCATTTTGAGGCCATTATATTTTGGACATTAAATATATATACATATATATTATGCAATTAAATTAAATTTTTTGTTGCATTTAATTGCCTACACATTAGACTTATGTATACACAAAAAAACTAACAATTTTTATTTAATTTAAATATATTTTATAATTTTTAAACAAATTTTTATTGGGTTATATACAATATATGTAGATTATTACAATTGATATGTTTTAATAAAAAAAAATTAAAATAAATAATATTTTTTTTTTTTAAATATTTAATATATTTTAATAATCATTGGTTGGAAAATGGATTTGTAATTAAACTTTATATAAAAAAAATATATTTTTTATATGAAATTTAAATATTATAAAAATTAGATTAACTAATGATAGACATGAATACAGAGAAAATAAAAATAATAATTATTATTATAATCTTAACATTCAATGACTTTTTTTTCTCTCTCTCTCTCTCTTTCTCTCTCTCTCTCTCTCTCTCTCTCTCTCTCTCTCTCTTTCTCACTCTCAGAGGAAAATAGTTTTTTATTTCAAAAAGTTTAACATAAAATTTATGCAAATTTTTTTGTTTGTTAGTTAGTTAGTTGTATGTGTCGTTTAGTTGGGAGCTATCAATGATTGAGAAATAAAAACTATTCATTTATTATTATTATATACTGAATATTATATATTCATAGAAATAATTTATATATAAGTTATATATACTGTATATATATATATAGACATTGAAACTAAATGATGACTACTAACTAATTTCTAGTGTCTAGTAGTCACTCATTTGCAACCCAATTGCATACCTGTGCTCTCTCTCTCTCTCTCTCTCTCTCTCTCTCTCTTATAGTACGAAAATAATGAGAGAGAGAGAGAGAGAGAGAGAGAGAGAGAGAGATAGAGAGAGAGAGAGAGATTAAAAAACATAAATGTTTTTTAAAATGTTACATCAATTTTTTTTATATACATAACATAACCAAAACAAAAAATAAAACACAACTAATTGTACCACAAGTTTGACTCTCAAAATAAAATAGTAGTTTTGAAAATAAAACTTTATATATATATATATACAGTATATATATTCAAACACTATTATTACCGATGCCTTCCAGGTATTAATGGGCACTAATTTTTATCATTATTGTTATGATTATAACTATTATTATTATTATTATGATTGTCTATATAGTGTACAGTAGTTTTCAAACATTTTGCTCATCCCCTCACTGAGCTCTCTCTCTCTCTCTCTCTCTCTCTCTTTCTCTGGACTACCAGTGCCAGTGTGTATGTCATCATAGAAATCAATGGCACTTTTCAGAGTTTTTTTGGGGGGACAGACATGTCATATAAAAATTGTTTTGTTTTTATAAATAAAAAAACAAAATAAATATATAAAATACAAAAAAAAATATATTTTGACGGACTATCACTTAACTACACTGTGTGTCGAAAAAAAATATAGTGTAACACAAAACTATGGTTTAATTATACTCTCTCTCTCTCTCTCTTTCTTTCTCTCTCTCTCTMTCTCTCTCTCTCTCTCTCTCTCTCTCTCTCTCTCTCTCTCTCTCTCTCTCTCTCTCTCTCTCTCTCTCTCTCTCTCTCTCTCTCTCTCTCTCTCTCTTTCTCTCTCTCTCTCTCTCTCTCTCTCTTTCTTTCTCTTAACTCTATCACTCACTCACTTATTCATAAGACTTACTCACTATGTCTATGACTTATTGCAATAATTTTTTTAATAAAAAAAATTAAAAAAAAAAATGTTTAACTTTTTTTCAAAAAAAACAAAAACAAAAATTATTTCATATTTTTGAAACATTAAAAATTATATATAATTTTAATAATTATATTTTTTTTGATTTTATTTATATTTTTAATAGTTTGCGTTTATGTATAAACTTTTTATTTTTTCTATTAAATGAAAAGTGAGTCTATAGTGTCTCTCTCTCTATATATACCCCAATACCCCCCTCCCTGTCCTCCATCCGTCCCCTCACTAATTATATAGTCTATGTGTGTGTGTGTGTCGACTCATATCATATCATTTGCACAAAAATTGTTTGAGACATTTATTAGTTTGACTTATACTGTAATGTCATACATATACAGTACATAGTATTACATACCTGTCCTCTTCAACACATACATACTAACACTACACATATCTTTATGTCATATCTTTTTTGAAATATATCGCCCGTATATATATATATATATAGTGTATATATACAGTGTATATATACTATATATGTTATGACATACCATACCATTTGGGTTTCACTTATATATATATATAGATATATTTTTTTCTCACACATTGTTTGTATGTCTATATAATATACATATAAAAAAAACTTTTAGTTTTTAGACTCTGAACTATATATATATATATATATATATACTGTATGTATATATAAGTGGTTTCTTCAGTAAATGTCTTTCAAAGCGTCAGAAATAAAAAAAAACAAAAATAAAAATTTTTAAATAAAATTTTTGTTGTTTTTATTATTATTTAAATTTCTAAATGATTTATTTTTTCTAATGTGTTTAAGCTTTTGAATTTTTATGACCAGTTTTATTATTTTATTTTTTTTTTTTGAAATGTTTTTTATTTTAACGATTATATTTATTTATTTATTTTTGTTTAATAGTCTCATATATATATCATATTATAATAATAATTGTCTTTTAATTTTTTTTATACTACTACTCATTATGAATGTGCAAACATCACTATACTATTATAGTGTCGTAAATGACTTTTTATTATATATATATATATTATTTAGATAACACACACACATACACACACATACACACACATACACACACATACACACACATACACACACATACACACACATACACACACATACACACACATACACACACACATACACACACACATACAAACACACATACAAACACACATACAAACACACATACACATACACACACACACATACACACACATACACACACATACACACACATACACACACATACACACACATACACACACATACACACACATACACACACATACACACACATACACACACATACACACACATACACACACATACACACACATACACACACATACACACACATACACACACATACACACACATACATACATACATACATACACACACATACACACACACACATAGACACTGAGACTACCTGTGCTACTTTCAAACTATTTATCTAACTGTCCATCTATATGATGGTGTGTGTGTGTGTGTRTGTGTGTGTGTGTGTGTGTGTGTGTGTGTGTGTGTGTGTGTGTGTGTCTATCTATGTTTATCTCATGTGAACAGCTATTTATTACACATATATTTAAAAAGTCAAAATGTTTTTTTTAATTTTAAATATATTATATTTAATATCATATATAAATTATATCCATTTAAAAAATTATAACTCTATAGTATTTAATGTGTATAATTGTGTAAAGATTATTATTTTGTTTATATATATAAATTTATATATATATATATATAGTTATAATAATAAATTTTTGTGATTGAAGTAATTAGAAATAATTTTTATTGTTGTTGTTTTCTATATATATATATATATAGAAAATAGTATTTATTATCTGTATATTAAATGCAATGCTAATTATAAGGTCACTACTAAAATGTTTTTTGTTTGTTTGTATTTTAAAAGTAACTATGATTATCTTAAATTTAAAAAAAAATTAAAAAATTATTTATATGATTTTATCTATAAAAAAAATTATATAAAGTATAAAATATAAAATATTTAAATCTTTATTTATTTTATTTTGAAAAACAAGTCTATAAGTTATGATTACTTAAAACAAAATATTATTATAAGTCAATAGTATTTTATTATTATTGAGTTTTAAAAATATATTTTGTTTTGTTTATTAAAATTTATAATAAATATTTGAATATTTTTTTGTTGAAAGTAACAAAAAAAATCAAAAATCTTTTTCTATAATAACTATTTACACAAAAAATAAGATTTTTTTTCAAAAAAAATTATAATTTGCACTTAAAATCAACTTTAAATTTATTGATAACAAAAAAAAATGTTTTATAAAAACAAAATCAAAAATAATATAACTTTATATTAATATATATATATATATATTAAAAGTAAAATCCTTTTTATAAAAATTATTATCAGTTTTTTTTTAAAGTTCAATAGCTTTAAGTAGGAGTTAATTGCAATTAATTTTTAAATACTATTTATTTGTTTGTTTTTATTTTTTAAGTAAAATTAAACATTAATTTTATAAATATATATTTATTTTAATAATATCATATAATTACTACTAATAATTAATTTAATTTAATAAATATATAGTATATTAATATATATATTAGTTATTAAAACAAACTGTCAATTAAAACAATTATTTATTTATATATTTATTATTATTAATAATTTTTTCTATATAAATATTAACTTTCCTATTAATTATAATTTTTAAAATAATTATTTTTAAGGATAGTTTACTTTAACAACAACAACAAAACAACTTTTTTTTTATAATAATAATTAACAAAATTATAGTTTTATTTTTTTTTGTAAATTAAAACAAAACTTTTAATATATTTATAATTAAGACAATAAATTAAGTTTTGTATTATAAATAATCGTAATTAATATTGAAAACACAATAAACCAATTATTGGTTTAATTGTTATTTATTTATTTTTTTTAACTTTAAATGGTTTCAAAAAAAAACAATAATTTCTAATTATATTATATATATATATATATATAATTAAACAATTACTCTATATATTGATGATATTATATTATAATAATTATGTAATAATTAACTAAAATTTAACTAACTATAACTAATTTTTGTGTATTTTAATAATTATGTTATATTATATTTAGTTTGACTTCAAAACAAATCAAATAATTATATTATTATTATTATTGTTGTAATTATTTATAATAACAAATTAATTGTTACTAATTATTACTAATTATTTTTTCAGAAAAAAAAATTAAATATAATTTATTTTAATTACATATAGTTTTTTACTTTTATTTCTATGCAATTATTTATTATATTATTATTAATATTTTTATTGAGAAAAACCAAATTATTTAATAATATTTTTTAACAAAACAACAACAAAATCGTAAATAATTTATATCTTTATTATAACATATTATTTATATTTAAAAACATTGAAAAATAAACAAATTTTATTTCTAATCTGTTATTTAAATGTAATAAATTTTATATGAATTTTCATTTTAAAACAAAATCGATAACAAAATAAAAATTGTAAATATATTTATAAAGATAAAAATTATTTATTTATTTTTTTTTAATTATATGGTTTATAATATATTTATATATATACTATAGTATAAACACTAATAGTAATAATTATAACGACAAAAAACTAGTTGTTTTTTCATGAATTTACTTTTATATATAAAAATAAATAAATAATTTTTTATATATATATATACTAATCATTTACTGTTGATTTATATTACAGGATATATTGATATTAATGAATATATAAAATAAAAGTATAAAAAAATGTTTAAATTTATTTAAAATTTATTGACATTTTTTTAAATGTTTTTCCCGTTTGATTACTAATACTTTAGGTATTTATAATGTAATTTAAATTTTTATTTTCAAATAGATATATATATATATATATAAATATTATGATAAATTAAGATTTAGTTATTTATTTTTGTTTGTTATTTTGTTTATAAACTTTTCAAAATAAATATTATATCAAATTTTGTATCTACAAAAAAATAAACTAAAATAAATTTTTTATAATTTATTTGCATATTTTGCAATTAAAAGATTAATTATTTATTAATTTTTCCAGGGCAATTAGAAAATTAAAAATTGTATTTTATTATCAATAAAATTAGATTTAAAATTTGTTTATAATTATTGAAAAAATAAAATCAAAAAATATATTTTATATATATATATATTTACCGTATTTATAGCTTACAGTTATAATCAATGTTTATTTGTTTTTTCTAATTTAAACTTTTTAAATATTATTTTTATTTATATAATATAAATACTTTTATAAATGTTTTTAATAATTTTTTTTATTACACCGTTTTATAGATATTTTATTAAAATTATAAAAAATATTTTCATATATATTGATATATAATATATATATTAATTATGTTTAAGTTTATGTAAATTATTATATTTTATATATACTACTAAATCTATAAAATTAAAATACTTAATAAAATTAATACTGTTTTTATTATATGATATAAAAATCTGTTAGTATTTTCCAATTAAACTATTTTTTTAATGTTTTTTATTATCAAACAAACATCTGTAAAGATATATAATAAAAAATATGTATATTTAATACTAATATATTTAATAATTACAATTAAATACTGATCATAATTTGCTATTTATATAATATATATATATATATATATATATATATATTAATCTTATTGTATATCTTATTGAATAACTAATAAATGAGATTTTTATGCTAAATATAAATAATACATTATATATATAATACAGTAGTTTATATTGATATATAACTATATAAATATGTAAAATATATTGCCTTAAAATCAATATTTGGCATAATTTCATATATACTATATATATATATATATATTATTAATTTTGCATAAATATTAAATTAATTATTTTATGAGAAAGAGAGAGAGAGAGAGAGAGAGAGAGAGAGAGAGAGTCATAAGGAAATAAAATAAAATAAAAATAACTGTTTTTGATAAACAGTTTCATTACTAATAATATTACTGTAAAATAATTCAACAACAAAAAAAAAATTTAAATAATATATTATTGATATTAATATTTGATAGCAAATAAATATGTTAAATAAAAATAATTTGTTGTCAAATGTTATAAAACTACTGTATATTATAAAATAATATATTAATAATAATAATATATTAAAAATCAAATGCCAATAAAAATTTATTAGTCAAATGTGAAGATATTTTTTATATAATTATAATTATTTATTACAATTTTCTACAACAGTTGGATGTATTGATTAAAAATATAAAAAAAAAATAATTTGCATTTTAATTACTATACAATATTATTATTACCACTAATATATATTTTATTGAAACTAGCTATTGATAAATAAATTTTTTAAAAGTTTTTTTTTATTAATTGACATTGAAATTAAACTTTTATTTTTATTGATTAGTTTTATATATAAAATAATGTTTTTTATTTTATTTTTTTTGGTTGCATTTACTTATTTGATTAGTTGTTTGATTACTTGCTTTACTAATGTAATACACTATTCATTACATTATATATTGATTGAAATAAAAATTGATTTGATTTGCAATATATACAGTATATAATATTTATATATAACATAATGTTTACATATATTTAATCTATAATTATATATTAACTAATACTGTAATACACTGTATAATATAGTTTAAAAAATTAATTTCTAATCAAACTAATTATAGACATATAAAAACTTAAAAATCTAAAAATAATTGCCATTAAAATAATTAGTTGTTACTAGATACATTTAATAAAAAAAAATGTAAAATATATTTTAATTATTTAATTGGTACATGTAAATTTTTAACCCTATAAATATCTAACACAATAATACCAAACAAAAAAAATATTATGATGCTACATTATACATAAATTAAAACATTTTTACATTTTTAAAAAATAAAAGTATAATTATATCACTGGTTTTATTACCCCCTTCCAAAAAAGGTGCAAGAACCTATGAATAATTTTTTTTATATAAAGTGTCTAATTAAAAACAACAACAAAATAATAATTATAATAATAATACAACTAATAAATTTGTAATGATATTCACTTTTAGTTATTATTATTACAGTATTTAAACATTTTATAAATATATTTATAATGTTGAATACTTGTGTGTGTGTGTGTGTATATCTATGTATGTGTGTGTATGTGTATATAATGTGTATGTATGTATGTGTGTGTGTGTGTGTGTGTGTGTGTGTGTGTGTGTGTGTGTGTGTGTGTCTATGTATGTGTGTGTATGTGTGTGTATGACTGTGTGTGTATGTATTTCTATGTCTATGTGTGTGTGTGTTGTTTATAATATCATCATATAATAGCCATATTATTTAGCATTTGAATGATTGTAATTATATAATACATTTCAAACAACGTCAACAAAATTTTACTTAAAAAAGCAAAAATAATATAAAAATCTATATATAATTTGCAATTAAAAAAATAACAGTTGAGTCAAATTTAAGAGCTCTCTCACTATATGTCTCTCTCTCTCTYTCTCTCYCTCTCTCTCTCTWTCTCTCTWTCTCTCTYTCTCTCTCTCTCTCTCTCTCTCTCTCTCTCTCTCTCTCTCTCTCTCTCTCTCTCTCTCTCTATGGCTCTCTCTATAGTCATTAACAAAAAAAAACTAAAATAAAATAATATTAGAGCCAAAAAAATATTTAACTCAAAAAAAATTTAAATATTTAACGCTTGAAGGCATAGATTCCTCTGTAAATGAGAAAACAGTGCCGACACTGTGTGTGTGTGTGTGTGTGTCTATGCTTTAAGTTTTAATACCTGAGCGCTGCAAACACACACACACATCAACTACCTGTCCTTTTAGTGGCGATTATCAGTTTACTCTCTGATAGTTTCAAAAGTTGAGAAACAAAATTAGTTTTTCTTTCATATATATATATATATATATATAAGTTATATATATTATATATACAAGTATTTTATTATATGTGTGTTGATATACWTTAGTTTGCATTTAACAGTCAATAATGTTAACTATTTTTTTTATTTGGTATTATAGTTTTATTTAGTATAGATAGATAGATAGATATACATAGGTATAGGTATAGGTATAGACACATACATATACACACACATATACACACACTTACATATACACACACACACATGCAATAGTCATTCAATACTCATCACTAATACATGTAATCCCAGGAATTTATTATATATATATATACTGTATATTACAGTATTATATATGCATTCAATTTACTCATCAAATGAAAATAGCATTTAAACTATATATATATATATATATATATATATATATAAAAGACACACAAAATTGTTGCATAATTTCAATGGACTTTAATGTGTATTAACAACATATACAGTACAAACAGTATAGATATATATATATATATCATATATCGTATATCCCATTATCTATCCGATTGAATAATTAACAAAAAAAATAAATAATAATAAACAGTCAAACACACACATTATGTATATAATATATAAACTAAATTTATATATATATATATTATATGACTATTTAAATAATATAATGTGGGATATAATCAAGTATTTATTTTTTTTTTGGTATGCATTTAAATATTTTTAGCATTTTTTATTATTATTATTATCACACATTTATTTATAGCTAAATACATAAAAAACAAATTTCTAAAAAATAACGTTATTTTTAGTATAGTTTTATTTTCTATATATATATATATATATATATACTGTATATATCTATATACCACTCCTTTTTTGAATAAATTTTTTTCTAAACAAAAATTTCTATAATAAGAGAAATGATGATAAAGAAAATTWTAATTTTTATTTCGACACTAAAATAAAAAAATTTGTTTTATTTTTGTTGCGGAAATAGTATTTTTTTTAATATGTATTTATTTATTTTATATTTCTACAATAGTTTACAATTTTATTTTTTTTATTTTTATTACTATATATATCCATATAACCATGTTGATTTATGTTGAGTGATAATGAAAAAGTTTTAGTATTTATTTATTTTATTTGTAAAAAATAATTTTTATTTTGTTAAAAACAATATTTATTCAACTAATAATATTTTTTTAAAAATATCATTAAAAAATATTTGTAAATAATATAATAAATTTTTTTTCTAAAAAAAATTTAAACATATAAAGTATATTATTAATTATATTTATTTTTATCATCATCATTTTTTTAAAATAAAAAAATTATTTATATAAATTATATAATTTTAAAATATTTAATAATTAATAATGTTTAGTAAAATGAGCCATATTATTATGATAATAATTGAACATAATTTTAAATACATTATCATCTGGTAAATTTAAMYTATTAAAWTTTTTWAYTAAATTTTTAGTTAATAATTTTTTYGKAAACATTTTTATCTCTAAAATTTCAATAATTTCACCACATGTTGGTCTATGATGATAATTATCAGCTAGCAACATTTTCCTCAATAAATCTTCAATTAATATTAMAAAATAATCATGTAGATTTGTGCCTGTATATAAATCTAGGCAAGTGCTAAAATTTTAAAATTTAAAATTAATTAAAATTAATTAAAAATTTTGATTTTATCAAAAAAAACTTACTCTAAATTTTCGATATCAAATAACTCCATTAGTATTAAACCTAAGCTATAGATATCCATTTTTTCATTATAGGGCACCCGTAGGYTATTATCATCATCATCATCATCATYGGCATCATTGGYATCATTGGCCATAACTTCAGGTGCCCTATAATTTTTAGTACAGGCATTACCCGAATGYMGATCACTGCCATACTGTRGATCATCYSTATTACGGTTATGCTCAGTGGCCATACCTACGGTGTAGTGTTGACCAACAACAACAAAAAATAATTAAATGAAATATTAAAATAAAAATAATTGAAAAAGTTTCTTTAAAAAGTTTCTAATGGAAATTTCTATCTATAGTTAAATTTGTTTTCTTAATGTATTGTTATTTATTTTTTAAAAAAACAATACATTTGTTTTTACATAACTAATAATTAATTATTATTATTATTAGTAGTATTTTAATTATTAATTAATTTAATTATACTAATAACTTAGATATATAATATATTTTATATAGTAGTATATGTATAGTATTATTATATAATCTCATATTAATATAGTATTACAATAGTTTTAGATATAGGGGTGGGTGATGGGGGGTAGGGATGGGAATAACAATAAAGTTAAAATTTCTATAGAAATTTATTCCATTAAGAAATTTCCTAGAAAACTTGATCCAGTGAAAAAATTTTATTAAAAATATCTATTACCTAGGTCACATAATTTTAGTCKACAACTACTACCACCAATCATAGTGTCGTCCACTTGTTTAACATTGATGAGTATGTTTTCCGGTTTAAGATCCCGGTGTATAACCAACGGTTCGCTTGTATGCAACAAATTAACACATTCTAACAACTCTAACATTAGATGACTAGTCAGATAAAACTCCATTGAATCTAACGGTTCTCCTCCACGGGATTGTCGACCAAATACCCGGCCTTTTTGTTCAATAATATCCCGCAAACTGTGACTAATTAACTCCATTTGTATGTATAGGCCGTCCGATTCAAGCCATGCATCGAAATAGTTGACAACATATTGTGAACGAAATTTTAGTAAACTTTTTATTTCATCGATTAAATTGTTAGTTAAATAAGTTTCTGTAAAATATTAATAATAATAACAAAACAAACATTAAATACAGAGTCTTAAAAACAGCGGCGGCGGCGGCGGCKATGCTAWTAATTAAAATTATCAAGGTMAAMAATACGTTTTRAWTTAAAAAGTGACCAAGGTGRCAATGTTGTAGATAAWTTTTTWTTACTGGATAAAATTGTAATTGGTCATTTTTTTAATTAATTGTATCAATTGCCAGATAATTTACAGTCGACTATCATTTATATATWTWWTTWTAAAAAAAACAGTCGACTGTAAATTATCTGGCATATAATACAATTAATTTTTAAAAAATTACCAATTACAATTTTATCCAGTAAAAAAATTATCTACAACATTGCTACCTTGGTTATTTWTTAATTCWAACGTATTGGTTGACCTTGATCATTGTAATTAATAGCATAGCCGCCGATGTTTAAGATTATGTCCATTAAATATAATTAACAAAAAATAATAATAAAAAAATTTATTCAAAAACCGTAATCAATAGACTTGATTGCCGACAACTGTTTTGTATCGCGGTCTTCAACTTTATATACCCGTCCATAACCTCCCGAACCAATTAGTTTTAGACATTGAAATTGCTGATGAAAATAGCCGTCAATTTGTCTAATTTGTGAATATTTTTCATTATACATATGTATATCAATTGTTTGCCATGTTTTACGACATTCAATAGCAAATAAATCGTCAAAATTATTGTAATATAATTTTGTTAGTTTTAGATAATCATCAAAACAATAGTAGTTATTATTATTATTATTATTATAAGTATTATTATTATTATTATTATTATTATTATTATTATTATTATTATTATCTTTGTATATCACGGTTGTTCCGGTGTGATCACAGTTGTGTCGGCCACTTTTGGTGGCAGAGACACGACTGGTTAGACTCAACTCAAATCTAGTACTTTTCTGACTGTTCTACAACTCTGAAGTATCACTGCTTTTTGCATTTCATAGATCTTAGTTTTTCTGATTTCCAGTGATTCCAAACTTAGGGCCAGATTTTTCGGTATTACGGCCATTGATGACAGTATTATAGGTATTATTTCAACTTTCTTAATGCGCCACATCTTATTGATCTCATAGGCCAAGTCTGTATATTTCCGACGTTTCTCACTATGCGTGTCCTGTAATTTATGTGTTAGTGGGACCGCTATGTCTATTATATACGCCTTATCTTGATGTTTGTCTACTAGGACTATATCTGGGCGGTTGTGGGCCACAGTCTTATCAGTTCTTATTTCTTTATCCCAGTAGAGCTTGGCGCTGTTGTTTTCCATTACACTTTGTGGCTCGTATCTATAGTATGGTAATGGGTCTTTGATTAGTCCGAATCTTATTGCCAGTTCCTGATGTATGATCTTGGCTACTTGATTGTGACGGCTTAGGTACTCGGTATTTGTGAGTACTTTACACCCATTTAGTATATGTTCTATTGTTTCGGACTCCATATGACACATCCTGCACTTGTCTGTTGGTATGTTTAGCTTTTGGATATATTTCTGATGGTTACGGGTCGGAACCACTCGATCTTGTATTGCCATCATGAACCCCTCTGTCTCTCCGTGAAGACCGGCGTACTTCAGCCATTTTGTAGACATTTCTTCGTCTACGTGTGTTTGGTTGAGTTCTGCCCGGTATCTTCCGTGGAGTTCTTTTGAGGCCCATGTGTTAATCCTCTCTTTTTCATTTTGTATATCTATTTGATGTTCAATATTGCTGAGGTTTAGAGGTGTGTAGTTGTAATCGAGTGTTGATGTTATTTTGTGGAGCTCTGAGACATAGCATTTTTGTTGATGGTATTTTCTCAACAGTTCTCGCTGTTTGGCCTCAAGGCTTACAATGTTTAGTAACCCTCTACCCCCATGCTTTCTACTAACACACAGTCGTGCTACAGAACTTCTAGGGTGGTGTAGTCCAAACATTGTAAGTTGTCGCCTTATATGTCTTTCAATGGTCTCAAGTTCTGTTTTACTCCATTTTATTATTCCGAACGAGTATGTCAGTACAGGTATAGCCCAAGTGTTTATGGCTTTGAATTTGTTGTTTGAGTTTAGTTGAGATTTTAGTATTTTTATTATTCTTTGATTTAATGTTTTCTTTATTTCTTCTTTAACTTCTGTCATTTTAGATTTATGCATTTGCTTAATTCCTAAGTACTTATATATATCTCCATTTTCTAGTGCCTTTATATATCCGTTTTCAGTTTCGTATTGATTTCTTTCAGAATAGACTCCTCTTTTCAGTTTCATTATAGCACATTTATCTAATCCGAATTCCATATTTATATCATTGGAGAAAGTTTCTGTTGTTTTTAGCATTGCATTTAAATCAGATTCTTTTTCGGCGTATAGTTTTAAGTCGTCCATATATAGTAGATGTGTTAGATTATATTTTGTATCACTTGATTTTACGCCTTTTAGCTTTTTAAGTAGTGATGACAGTGGGTTTATGGCTAAGCAGAACCACAGAGGACTGAGTGAATCTCCTTGAAATATTCCTCTATTTATTTTGATTTCTGTACTTATTTTTGTTCCATTATTTGTATTGACACACAATTTAGTATTCCATTTTTTCATCATATTTTCTAATGTGTTTATCAGTGTGTTGTCAATTTTATATAGTTTTAACACTCTTAATAACCATTTATGAGGGACTGAATCGAATGCTTTCTTATAGTCTATGTATGCCATTTCAAGATTTCTATGTTTTTGACGAGCTCTTATTGTTATGATATTGTCTATTGTTAATTGCTCTTTGCAGCCCATCGAGTGTTTTATACAGCCTTTTTGTTCTTCAGCTATTATGTTGTTGTTACTTAAATGATTATATATTTTTGTTGATATTATGGATGTTAGGATTTTATACATTGTTGTTAGGCAAGTGATGGGTCTATATTTGCTGGGATCTGATGTATTTTCTGTTTTTGGGAGTAGATATGTTATTCCGGAAGTGAGGAAGTCATCGGTTTGTCCTGTTTGTATTATTTTATTCATTGCTATTGCCATTGGTTGATGAACTGTTGTAAAGTGTTTATACCAGAAGTTTTGTATTTTGTCTTGTCCTGGGCTTTTCCAATTGTGGGATTTCTTGAGGGCTTCGGTTAAGTCATCTTTAATTATATTTACTGAAGTCATTTGTGGTATTTCTTTATTTTCATCTTCAATATCATTTATCCAATTAGATTCTTTATATTCCTTTGGGTTACTCCAGATTTCTTTCCAGTAGTTTTCTATTTCATCTATTTGTGGTGTATTGTTATTATTGCTTGAATTTATTTTATTTTGATTTCTATAGAACATTTTTTCGTTATTATAGTACATTGTATTTTGTTTTCGTCTTTCGCTTTGTATTTTATATCTTCTAATTCTTTGTGATAGTGCTTGAACTGTTTGTTTTAATGTGTCGTTGTAATTTCGGATTATGGATTCAAATTCAGGTTTTCCAGGTTTTGTCTGTAATGATCGGTATATATCTTTTAATGATTGGTTAAGTCTTTTTGATTTGTTTCCATTTAACACTTGCGTTATTCTTCCAATTATTTTTCTTTTCCCTTCTATCCGTGTCTCTATTCGCTTTTGCCATTTAGGTATTACATTTTCTTGATTTGGTTTTGTTGTATACATGTGTTCTATTTTGTAGCCTAAGAGTCTCGATACTGCTACTGCTGCACAATACGTTATTGTATTAATTGCGCTCAACGACATATTTTCTTCGATGTAATCTTTAAGTATATCATTTATCGTTATTATAGTAGATCTTGTTTTAATGCCACTTCTTATTTTTGGTAATTTAGGTCTGAATTCTATTTCAAATTCTTTATATTGTTCTAAAGATGTTTTTAGTTCATTTTCTGCTGTTATTCTGTTTATTTCATCATTTTTATTGTTTATGTTATCTGTTGTTGTAGGTGTCTCTTCTATTTCTGGCACTACTTCTACTGTGGTATTTAATTCAGTTGTTTCATTTAATGATAGTTCATGTGCCACTTGTTGTTTGATTTCTTGTAATTCAATCGGAGATATTTTATTATTCTTTGCTAAGAATCGCCGTTGGTCTGCAATTCTTTGTTCCGTTACATTTAGTTCTGGATATTTTTGTTTGAATGCTAAGTATATTTGGTTTCTGTAATCAGTCATATTTGTTTCGAGTCGAGTTGATCTGTAGTATTCGCGCATTATCAAGGTATTCATCTCATGTGTCCATCTCATGCGCTTTTGCGATTTGTCAACCAAATTGGTCAGTTGTTGCTGAGAACCAGCTTGAACTGAAACATTTTGGAGGTTAGTCTGATTTTGTTGACTAGTCTGCGGTCGCATTACATCACAGCTTTGCCCGCATAGCACATCACTGCGTGGGATATGATGCATACTTAACGAACTGCAGTCAATGCCTACCTGCTGAACGCGGGATTTATTTGAGAGGGTACCTCCCGAACACCCCCCGTTATTCCTACGACTACGTGTAATCATATTTATATATTTTGTGGCCTTTTTACGGGGTCCCGGTCCCTAGAGAAAGCTCAACACTAACATGTGTCTATTGCCACCCATTTCTCACCACTAACATGTGTTTGTTGAAATAGGATTTTTATTTTTTGAAACAAAAGTGGCCATTGCGTGTGAGGACGAGTAACTACTCGAAGGGTGAAGGGACATCCTTGCGGACGTCCCTTCGGGGTGGGGGCACCTTTTTACAGGCACCCCCGGGTGGGAGCACCCTTGCGGGTACCCCCAGGTGGGCACCGATACCGAAGTACCGATACCCGGGTCGGGCAGAAACTCGTCCTCACTTAGCACCCCGCTTTCCCCATACTACTTAAGTTGGCCGTCCTAAACAGCGTTGGTTGGGCAGGGACGGGAAGCACAGTTAAAACAATTTTTTTTTTCAGAAAAATTGCTTTACCACATCGGGGCTCGAACTATAGATCTTACTCTCCATTACACTACATAGCCCTACACACTAACCACTACACCACTGTGCCTCCTTTATTATTATTATTATTATTATTATTATTATTATTATTATTATTATTATTATTATTATTATTATTATTATTATTATTATTATTATTATTATTATTATTATTATTATTATTATTATTATTATTATTATTATTATTATTATTATTATTATTATTATTATTATTATTATTATTATTATTATTAGCGTATATATAATTATCGCGTATATCTATAACAAACATATTAGTCAATAGTAGGGTCGGCCTATCGTATACATTGTYGCCAACAAATCCCATATAATACAACTGTCCATTGTTTGCCAGAAAATATGTCTGAAATTTGAAATCCGATATACATTTGACGTCAACTAACAACTCCGGGTCCAATAGTTGCGGTCTGTATATCCKATTCAATGTATYSCCRGTAAACCKGTCGCGTCCCCAACGATATACCCGTCCATCACTCGTACGTATAGCATATGAAGTATTGGTAAAACAATATATAGATTTAATTACCGTATTTGTGGGTAATAAAACACGGGTAGGCAATAGCAAACGTGTGGTTAGCAAACCCGTACCGCACTGTCCCCATCGATTATCGCCCCAACCGTAGACAACTGCCCCATCAGTGGTGGTCAAGGCTAGCGCGTGTTGATAACCGCACTGGACTTCGGCGATCWGTTTGTTGTCCAATAGCCGGATGGGCGCCGGTTTATAGTCGTGACTGGTGCCGGGAGTAGYAACTCTACCCAACTGTCCCCATGTATTGTAACCCCAACTATACAGCCGCCGTCGGCCGCCGCCGCCGCCATCATAGGTCAGACATATGGCAAACGAGTCGGCTATACGAAAACTGACCACTTGTTTACCGGACAGTTCGGGTATTAGTTGCGGTTCGTCGACAAATATATCGTCCATATCTAGCCGTGGACTCAGTTGACGGCCTAATGAATAGACCCGATCATTGGTGACGGTAGTGGTGGTGTCGGTGCCGACATCATTGTCATCATCGGTGACAACATATAGACCAGTGTCTCCCGACTCRCCCGCGCAATGGACAAGTTTGATACGGTATTTAATGTAGCCGGGTACTTTATTGAATATTTCAAAATTGTCTAACAAATCAATGCCAGACATAATAATAATAWTGTTTTTTTTATTAATTAATTAATTAAACTAATAATTATTATTAAATCACTTAATATTAAAAATATTTTTGTTGTATTATTATTATTTAATATATAAACTAATTTTTAAATAAAAAACAATTACTAAAAACCTTAAATTTTATTAATAGTGAGTATTATTATTATTATTAAAATAGTAGTAATTATATTAATAATGTTATTAACATTAAGTACTATTTATAATATTAATTACTTAATACATAAATAAATATATATAGATATATAAATAAATACAAATTATATAAACACTGGTAAATAATATATGTCTACATAACTATTGGATACTAATATCTATATATTTTATTGCCTTTTTAATCAACTATAATATAATAATAATTATTAATATTATTATGTTTTTACATAACATAAACATAACATTGAAATACAGTACATGTTTTTAAGTTTATATTATACTAACGGATGATAATATATATAATATATACCGTATATACAGTATATATAATATATATATATTTAACTTGAAATATATATATATATATATATAAAACTCTAATTTATATATATATATTGAGATATTGTATATAAATTTTTTTTATAAAAAAAATAATTCCAAGTATTTATTGTTTGGTATAAAATACAAAATACAACATTACTTTTATAAATAAAATAATAATAAAAAATTCATTAGAAATTAYTAWATTTACATTTAAAAATACAGTAGTATTTGAAATGTATTGAAATGCCCTTGAAATACAATATACTATAGTTTAATATATTGTTTATTTAATGATAAAAATTAATGTCTATTACATAATACAGTAGTAAATTATATATATATATATAAAAATAAAAGTAAAAAAAAATATTTTATTGAAAATTTTCATTAGTAAGTCACGTTACATAATATGTCTATTACATTAAATTATCTAGCTCAAATTTTTGTGTGTGTGTGTCAATATTATACAATCAATATATATATATATATTGATTGTATAATATATATATATATATAGAGAGAGAGAGAGAAAGAGAGAGAGAGTCAATAATCATTAAGATTAAGTACTATACATAAAACTAATACAAATATATTGGATAGTAAAGTGTTTTTAATGGGAAACTATACTTACAATAATAATATATAACTTAAACACCATTAGACTACTACTTGACACAGCAATTGTCAAAAATAAATAAATATCCAAAAACTATCGGTTAAGTGTTAATAATAATAATAATAATAATAATAATGAAAGATAATGACACACTTAGATCCCATGGGGTGGGTGATTGTGGGGCGATAGAGGGGGTGTCRTGGGRGGAGAGGGTAGTAATAATCAAGTTATATATATAATTGGTTGGTAATTGAAATATCTATTATTCATAGTMTACTAATTGTAGTTTTTTKTTGTTGATTGCTATTGTTTAAACAATGATTATATATGTAAAATAAAAATCAACCATGTTAAATCAATTGTTATTATTATTTAATTAATTATTAATTGATTTAATTTTTRTCAGTCAATAGTAATAATAATTATTATTTTGTTTCAATAATAAATTTTAATATACAAATAGATTTAATATATTTATATACATATTGTCATAATTTACTTTATATATATAACTTAATAACATATAAATTTAGAGTCAATTTATGAAATTAAATTTTGTTGTATTTTTTTTATTTGAATATCAATTGTAAATATATATATAAATGCTAAGCAATTACTCTCTCTCTCTCTCTCTCTCTCTCTCTCTCTCTCTCTCTCTCTCTCTCTCTCTCTCTCTCTCTCTCTCTCTCTCTCTCTCTCTCTCTCTCTCTCTCTCTCTCTCTCTCTCTAATAGCTCAGTTATGTTTGAATGTTATGTTTGTGTGTGTGTGTGTGTGTGTGTGTGTGTGTGTGTGTGTGTGTTAGTAACAGTGTCTCTACATTTAATGTCAACGGTGTGTGTGTGAGTGTATGTATATATGTATTGTTGACTATGCTTTTTGGATGATCATCATTGTTTGAGTATGCAATCCGTGTCTTTAATGATAGCCTATATACAGTATATATATATAATGACACTCACCCACTCAACACTCAAACACACACACACACACACACTTTCCATATAATATCTCCCAGTGCCGGGTCTAGCGCAATACTTACATATACCGTACTTATAAGTGCATTACTCGTATCGGGTCTAATCAGATTGAGTGCATTTTCTCATTTATCACACACTCACACACACACACACACACATACCGTTCCCCGAAAAAATTTTCATAAAA
>NW_026533190.1:1305000-1337500 GCF_028296485.1 Oppia nitens
TTTTTTTGTTGTTTTTATTTATTTATTTTTTTTGTTGATTTTTATTTTTACGGTTTTTTTAGATTAATAATATACGAGTATTTAGTTTCACTAAATGATTATTTTTGTTAGTTTTTTTTGTTTGTTGTAGTTTTCTAGTGTGAAAATTACTACTGTTTTTATTTTTATGATTTTTTTGTAAATATAAAAATATGATTTTAAATGAAAAATTGTTTGCCTCTCTCTCTCTCTCTCTCTCTCTCTCTCTCTCTCTCTCTCTCTCTCTCTCTCTCTCTCTCTCTCTTTCTCTCTCTCTCTACTAGTCGTCTATCAAACAAATAAATAAAACACACAAAAAATATACAGTATTTTTGTCAACAATTTTTTTTTTTGATATGACATTTAATTTTTTTATTATTATTATATATCATATATGATATGAGATTTACAAGTTATACACAAACAATATACAGTATAAAACAAAAATGTTTTTATATATTTGATAGTTATTTATAGTCAACACTTGTTTATAGTTTTTTTTTTAAATTATTATTTATTTTATTTTTGATTGATATCTATAATCTGTAGATTTGTTGAGAGAAAAAAAATACTAATAATTATTAGTATTTTTCGGATTTTTTTTTTGCTTAAAATAAATAATCATAAGAAAAAAACAAATATTGTTTTAACAATTTTTTTATCTATATATATATATAACAAATTGAAACTAAATGTTGAAATATTTTTTTTATATATTATATATGTTTATAAAATACAAATAATAATAATAGTTAAGCAATATTACTGTTTAAATAATTTATTTATTTATATATATAATTTTAAATAAACAATATTTATTTATTTTTTATGGTATATATAAATGTGTGAAAATGTGTCTATAATTTTATATTTAAAGTCAAATTATTATTGGTATATAAATAATACACATATTATACAAGCAGTTATATGCATATTATAGCATAAAAATTATTATTATTTTTTACACTATTATTAATAATAATAATAAAAAAAACTATTAGCAAACAAAAAATATTTCACACCATAATTATATATAAATATATGTTTAAAATATAACATATAAACAGTAACTGTATTTTTTATTTAAAAAAATGTTATCATGGTAATTTATCAAAAAAAACAAACAATCAAACAATAAATAAATAAAAAAAAACAATAAGTCATTAGTATTTTTTATGTGTGAAATATGATATAATTTTAGACAATAATAATAGTTGTAATAATAATAATAATAAATTTACTATTAATATACTAGTATTAAACAAATAATAATAAAAAATATGATAATACTGTAATAGTTTTAAATTTAATTTATTATTATCTATATACAGTATATATATATATACTGTATATATAAATCATAATATTATTATTTTTTATTATTATCAATATTACTACTACTACTACTACTACTACTACTAATGTTAATACATTAAACATGTATGTTTGTCAGGGCACCGGTAGGTCATATAAAGTGTCATGACTTATACATATAATATGCAATATACTGTATTTGATGGAAAAGTTATGATAGATATCATATACAGTATATATACAGTGTATATACAGTATAGTTAGGGAATGGGTTGTGAAACGTGGGGGAGAGGTATGACTGGACTGATGCCAAATAGGAAGTCTATCTCTCTCTCTCTCTCTCTCTCTCTCTCTCCTAAAAAAAACATAACATTTTGTAAAAAAAATTTTGTTGAATGTTTGAAAATTTATTTTCTCTTATAAAATGTATTTTCTAGTATTTAACAAAAAAAACTATTATTATTATTATTACTGTTTATTATTGAAATAAAAATATACTTCAACTCATAATAATAATAATAATAATACTTTTTTTTAAAAAAAATAATAATAATTTCTAAACACTTGATCTCATATTGTATTTTTTGACGTTAAGCACTGATTTTATTATTATTATTATAAATATTTTTGTTATATAACACACAATATATATATATATTAAGTAATAGTATTTATTGAAATTTTTATAAGATTTTCTCATTATGTGATTGTTATTTATTTTACTATATTATGAATATTCAAAAAACATTTTATTTTATATATATATATATATATATATACTGTAGTATTAAAATATTACTAAATATTCAAACAACATATATTGATATATATATTGTATATAAATAATAATAATAATACAAAATTAAAAAATTGAGGTCAATATGTTTGATGGAAAATAATAAATATATTTATTATTACATTATATTATTTCTAATAAAATAAACGTTTAATAAATTGTTTTATATACTACTACTATATTATAGTTTAGTACAGTATATCATAATATTATATAATAATTGTAGAGTATATTAAAAATACATATTGTTTCACAATATAAATTATTATGTAATATACTATAATATATTTCACATAAAACAAACTATTAAGTAATTTTTTTATTATTATATACTACATGTTTAATAAAAAATATAGTAATAATAATAATAATAAACAATAAAACACAGTAATAAATATTATTAAATTGTTTATCATTTAAAAATCTTAAAAATAAAATAATTTATTAAATAAAGATAAATCAAAAATGCAAACAATAATAAATTAGATATTTTTTAAAAATGTAATAAATTAATTATAATATATATATTAATTTTTATCAATTATAAATTTAATATTTAATAGGAGACAGGTAAAAAATCTTAAATCATTTTTATTATTAAATTTTAACAATTTATTTTTAGAAATTATTATAAATTAGAAAAAACTATTATTTTTTTTTTGATATATTTTTAAAAGATTTATTTATATATAAATAAATAAATTAATTTAGTATTTTCTATTGAAATTGAAATTAATAATTATAACTAATAGTAAAAAATAAATGTATTTAATTAATTGCATAAACAATTGATTGTGTAATTTATATATTATTTATATAATTAGATAAAAAATGAGCATGCTTATTTTTGAAACAATATTAGTTTTAAGTGTTAACTATAGTTTGCTATCTATTTTTTAAAATATTATAACTAATATATCTAATAAATAATACTTAATTTATTTGTTACAGTTTTTTAATACATATTATAATAAAAAAATATTTTAATTTTTTTTAAAAAAAAGTTACTATATTTTAAATATTATATAATATTTATTTTATTTTAACTATATAATTATTTTTAGGTCTAGACTATATAAATTATGTTATGTATAAATTAAATATTAATATTACATTTAATAATATATCAAATTAATATATATTATTTGATAATTTGATTAAAATTTAATAATAATAATATAAATTATTGTTTCAATTACTATATTAATTATACACAATATAAATGTATTATATTAATATTCATATAATTATTTTTATTAAAAAAAATAATATCAAATATCATATTTATACTATACCTATATATACAGTATATCATATATATTGTAATTATAATATATTTATTCAAAAAAAAATTGCTTATAATATAAAACTTTTTAATTAAATTACTAAATAATATCTTATTTTTTCAGTCTAAATAAAAAACATATAATAAATTATATATTATATAATATATATCCATATAATTAATACAAAAAAAAGTTATAATAATCAAAAAAATATTGTAAAAAATTAGAACTAAAATAATTTATTTAATTCTATATAAAATTGAAAGTTTTTAATCAAAAATTATTATTTAAAACATATTTTTTTGAGTATTTATTTCCCATTCAATCAATCAATCGATGGGCAAATACCTGTCCAAAGTAGCCAACAATAATCACTATACATATCCTCATCATAATAATAATCATCATTATTATTACGGATGGTTTCGCAGTCATCGTCATCATCGGCATCATCGAGAGCGCCGACTATTGATGGCCGGCCTCGACGGCAGCGGTAAGACAACACTGATTACTAGACTAGTCCTGGACGGCCATATCCGGGCCGATATGGTCATAGCCGGTACGCCGGCGGTCAGCCGTAGCGGTGGTGGTAGCGGTAGTCGGTCGGCTTCGGCGACCAGAGGCTGCAACGTATGGCGTGTCGACTACAGTGGCCGACCCTACAGTCTGTGGGATGTCGGCGGTACGGGCGGCGAACGTACACTTTGGCGTAACTATTTTGGCGGTACCGATGGCCTGGCATTTGTTATCGATTCCGGCGATCGCCGCCGTCTACCGGAGGCCAGTGTCGAGTTGCATAAGATATTGAACGACCGAGAGATGCGGGATGTGGTGCTGGTAGTGGTGGCCAACAAACACGACTTACCTAATAGTATGTCATTATATTGAATATATATATTAATTATACATTATTTATACCCAGTATATACACACTAAACATGTTTTTAATTTTTATTGATTAATATATTTTTAATTGCAATTATTTTTTAATTGTATTTTTCTTTATAATTTCTAATATTATTATGTAATCAATTAATTGGTAAATTAATTTTTTTAACAGTACAATACATGTACTTATTTTTTTTTTGAAAAAAATATTATATATCAATAACTTTATAACTATAATATCGTTAACAATATTTTTTTTTTGAAAAAATTATATTACATTACATATATATATACTGATATCATATATATAGAGTAGATATACTGTACTACATGTATATATATATACCTGTATGTCATATCAATAGCCTTTTTAAAGTGTATTTTSATTTGTTATATATTATATATATATATTATATATAATTGATAGCTATGTCAGCCAAGGAACTGGAGTTCAAGCTGGGCCTCAATCGGATCCGCCAAAAGCACTGGTATATAGTAACGACATCCGCTCTCTATGGGACAGGTATTGGCGATTGTATGAAATGTTTTCAGCCACCGATGATTACAACAACCAAAACAACAAGTGTTGTCTCATCAGACAAACTACCCGTTCAACAACCGGATGTCTATAAATTAGTCGACAATTATTAAAATCAAAATAATATTTTTTTAAAATTAATAAATTTTAAAATCAAAAAAATAAAACTCAAATATTTTTTTAATTGAGAACAAATTTTTTTTTAATTTTCTAATTATGCAAAAAATAATAATATTTAGAAATATTTTTTAATTTTGCATTAGTTTAAATTATTTGACAAATCAATTATTATTATTATAGTTATAGTTATTGCTTTATTAATGGGAGGGGCGGGGCGGGTGCCTAATGTATAGATAACATATAGTTTTATTTTTGCATTTTAATAATGATAATAATAAATTTATATGTATAATGAATATTATGAATATATTACATATAAGTATTTAATATATGATATTAATATATATTTTGTATCAAAAAAAACTGTTTAACAAAAATTTTATGTAACAATTATATACAATATATATAAAGCACTCAATATATTATACAGTAGTTATTGATATGAAGTTTATATCATAATACTTATTAAATATAAATTATTTAATATATATTTATTAGTATTACTGTATAATAAATTATTTTTTTTCAAATAAATTAAAATTGATATATAATTTTATAAATGTTTTTTTTACAAATTGTATCTTTAAACAAAAACAAAATTTGCATATAAATATGCTAATATATATCAATCATATACACTTTATATATATATATATACAGTATATATATGATAATATATACTAAACTATAAATCTATCAAATTATTGACCGATTTGTTAGGAAAATATAATAAAGTATTAGATATTATAAATATATTTTTTAATTTTGTTATACTTTATTATTATATTATTATACATCAATATTATATATATATATATATATATATCTAACAGGCAATAATTTTGGTTTTTAAAAAAATTAAAATAAATTATTTTTTTAAATACAAAAATTATCAGATAATATATATAACAATTTTTTTTATTATCCATTACTCTATTTTGCATAACATGTTTATAAACATAACTTTTTTTAAATACATTTATTAAATTGTAAATGTGTTTATGTTTTAATGATTGCCAATAACTAATTTATTAAAATAATATATATATATATATATATTATAATAGCCTTACAATTAAATTTTAAAAAATAAATAAAAGTTAAAGCCTATCATACTTTAGTATACTTTACTATAGTATATAATATATTTTAGTATTTTAAAAATTGTTTTAACTTTTTTTTATATTTATTATTATTATTATTATTATTATTATTATATAGTATATTGATATTTATCATCAATAGTATGAGATGTTTATGTATTTATATCACTGTTAAAATAGTTGTAATAAAAATTTTTAAAATAATTAAAAAAAAATTAACTATACTTTAAGGCAAAGTGATATCAGATTTAAAAATCAAATTTAAGAAAAAAGTTTTATTTGTGTTTAAACTCTCTCTCTCTCTCTCTCTCTCTCTCTCTCTCTCTCTCTCTTAATGTAAATTTGTAATACTATTTTAATAGTCAATTATTATTTTATAATTATTATTTAATTGGTTTTTAAATATCACGACTATATACCGTATATACATATATATATATATATATATATATATATATATATATATATATATATATATAATCATAATTATTATACACATAATATAAATACAGTATTTTCAGTATTTTATTTACAGATTAAATATATTTATAACGATTTTGTTTTTATTATCATATTATTAATATTATAAATATATATAAATTTATATATCTATAGCTTTATATAAACACATTTTATAGCTGTTTTAAAATCAGGGTTGCTAAAGGTTTTCGATTTCAGGGGGGGGGGGGTATAGGGGGAGGTAAAATGGCAAAATTTTCGAAAAAGCTTGGGGGGGGGGGGTATAGGGGGGTGAACATTTTTTATTGCATTTTTAAACGACAATTTTTGCCAAATTTGAGTAAATTCCCASTAAATTCCCACTAAATTCCCACTAAATTCCCACTAAATTCCCACTAAATTCCCACTAAATTCCCACTAAATTCCCACTAAATTCCCACTAAATTCCCACTAAATTCCCACTAAATTCCCACTAAATTCCCACTAAATTCCCACTAAATTCCCATTAAATTCCCAATAAATTAACTAATAAAAATAACTTAAAAATATTCTCAGCTTAATTTCTCAATACTCAAAATGTTTTCTAAATATTACACGATTTCTAAATATATATATAACTATTATAATTATAATTATTAAATAAAAATATTATTGTTTTTAAAAAATAGTTATTAATTAAAAAATTAATGATATAGTACTGTATTTATTATAACGTTTTAATAATAATAATAAAAATAAAATTGGCAGAAATAATTATTAATTAGTTCTAAATAATTAATTTAATTTAAGAATATATCTTTTTATAGTATTTAAATTGAACCATAACTAACAAATTTTAATATAAAGATTCTAAATTCCCACTAATTTCATATAAATTCCCACTACATTCTCATTAATTCCTTAAAAATTCTTAATAAATTTCCACTAAATTATCTATAAATTAACTAATAAAAATATTCCTAACTTAATTCTCAATACTCAAAATGTTATCTAAAATATTCATTTTTAAAAAAATATAAAAAATAAAGAAATGCATAATTATATAACTATAATTATGATAATTAATTAAAAATACAATTATTTAGTTATAACATAAGTTATATCATCCCCATTGTGTTTGTGTGTGTGTGAGAGAGAGAGAGAGAGAGAGAGAGAGAGAGAGAGAGAGAGAGAGAGAGAGAGAGAGAGAGAGAGAGAGAGAGAGAGAGAGAGAGAGAGAGCACAAGTAATCAATTGTATGTTACTTATAATGGATATGAAGGGAAAGGTATGTCGAGTTTTTGGCTATACTTCCACTTTTGGGAAAACAACTCTTTCATCGCCCAAATGAATTGAATACTCAATGGACAGGTGTGTGTGTGTGTGTGTGTGAGAGAGAGAGTATGTACTGTATGTGCCCTCAAACACATACACACACACACACACACAAGCAATTAAAAGTCAATACCGGAGCAAATATTTTAAACAGGGTTGCTAAAGGGGGTAGGGGGGTAAGACGTCTTACCCCCCCCCCTGAGATGGAGAAATTTTTGCTTTTACCCCCCCTGGCATGAAGCCAAAAAGTTAGGGGGCCCCCTACCAATTTTTTTCAACTATGTAAAATTTTATATTAAACAAAAAAATAAATATTAAATTAGTTTTAATATAAATTAATAGCTTATGTATAGAAAATAAATAGATAAAAATACTTAATTACATCAATTTAACATTATTTACACTAGTTGGGGCACTCCACAAGGGAAAAAATAAATTCCCACCAATTTTCAAGAAAATTAATGTTAATATTTTAAACATTATATTAAAATGTGTTAGTTATGTGCTTTAAAAATAATAATTATGATATTAAATAAATATTACATAAATAAAGTAGGGGCACTCCACAAGGGAAAAAATAAATTCCCACCAATTTTCAAAAAAATAATTAAATATATTTTATTTTTTAGCTCTTTATAAATAAATAAATATATATATTATTTCATATTAAAAGTCGAAAACAAATTTTTAGCATAAATTTTAAAATAATTATATTTTAATATTTTTAAACTTTTTATTAAAGTGTGTTAGTTATGGTTCAATATGAAGTACTATCTAAAAAAATATTCTTAAATTAATTATTTAGTTATTTAATAATTATTTTTCACATTATTATTAAGACGTTATAATAAACACTAAGTACTATAATACTATAATACTAAGATAAAGTACTATATCATTAATTTTTTAATCAATTTTATAACTAAATAATTGTATTTTTAATTAATTATCATAATTATAGTTATATAATTATGCATTTCTTTATTTTTTATATTTTTTTAAAAATGAATATTTTAGATAACATTTTGAGTATTGAGAATTAAGTTAGGAATATTTTTATTAGTTAATTTATAGATAATTTAGTGGAAATTTATTAAGAATTTTTAAGGAATTAATGAGAATGTAGTGGGAATTTATATGAAATTAGTGGGAATTTAGAATCTTTATATTAAAATTTGTTAGTTATGGTTCAATTTAAATACTATAAAAAGATATATTCTTAAATTAAATTAATTATTTAGAACTAATTAATAATTATTTCTGCCAATTTTATTTTTATTATTATTATTAAAACGTTATAATAAATACAGTACTATATCATTAATTTTTTAATTAATAACTATTTTTTAAAAACAATAATATTTTTATTTAATAATTATAATTATAATAGTTATATATATATTTAGAAATCGTGTAATATTTAGAAAACATTTTGAGTATTGAGAAATTAAGCTGAGAATATTTTTAAGTTATTTTTATTAGTTAATTTATTGGGAATTTAATGGGAATTTAGTGGGAATTTAGTGGGAATTTAGTGGGAATTTAGTGGGAATTTAGTGGGAATTTAGTGGGAATTTAGTGGGAATTTAGTGGGAATTTAGTGGGAATTTAGTGGGAATTTAGTGGGAATTTAGTGGGAATTTAGTGGGAAATTAATGGGAATTTACTCAAAATTGGCAAAAATTGTCGTTTAAAAATGCAATAAAAAATGTTCACCCCCCCCTATACCCCCCCCCCCCAAGCTTTTTCGAAAATTTTGCCATTTTACCTCCCCCTATACCCCCCCCCCCCCTGAAATCGAAAACCTTTAGCAACCCTGATTTTAAAACAGCTATAAAATGTGTTTATATATAGCTATTGATATATATATATATATATATATATATACAGTATATACTACTAATAATATGATAATAAAAACAAAATCGTTATAAATATATTTAATCTGTAAATAAAATACTGAAAATACTGTATTTATATTATGTGTATAATAATTATGATTATATAAATATAAATGTATATACGGTATATAATCGTGATATTTTAAAAACCAATTAAATAATAATTATAAAATAATAATTGACTATTAAAATAGTATTACAAATTTACATTAAGAGAGAGAGAGAGAGAGAGAGAGAGAGAGAGAGAGTTTAAACACAAATAAAACTTTTTTCTTAAATTTGATTTTTAAAACTGATATCACTTTGCCTTAAAGTATAGTTAATTTTTTTATTATTATTTTAAAAATTTTTATTACAACTATTTTTAAGAGTGATATAAATACATAAACATCTCATACTATTGATGATAAATATCAATATACTATATAATAATAATAATAATAATAATAAAATGCGCAAAAAAATAAAATAAAAGTTAAAACAATTTTTAAAATATATTATATACTACTAAAGTATTATAGGCTTTAACTTATTTTATGTTTTTTTATTAATTTAATTGTAAGGCTATTATAATATATATATATATATATTTAATTTTAATAAATTAGTTAATGGCAATCATTAACATAAATACATTTACAATTTAATAAATGTATTTAAAAAAATAATAAAAAATCAAAGTTATGTTTATAAACATGTTATGCAAAATAGAGTAATGGATAATAAAAAATTGTTATATATATTATCAGATAATTTTTGTATTTAAAAAAAATAATTTATTTTAATTTTTAAAAAAATTATTGCCTGTTAGATATATATATATATAATATATTGATGTATTGATGTATTATAATATGATAATAAAGTATTTAAAAATTTATATAACTTATAACATAGTATATAACAAAATATAAATTTAAAATATCTAATATATTTGCTAACAAATCGGTCAATAATTTGATAGATATATAGTTTAGTATATATTATCATATTATATATACAGTGTATATGATTGATATAAATTAGCATATTTATATGCAAATTTTTTTTGTTTAAAGATACAATTTTTTAAAAAAAAAACATTTATAAAATTATATATCAATTATAATTTATTTGAAATTAACTTATTTTTATACAGTAATACTAATAAATATATATTAAATAATTTATATTTAATAAGTATTATGATATAAACTTCATATCAATAACAACTACTGTATAATATATTGTATATAATTGTTACATAAAATTTTTGTTAAACAGTTTTTTTTATACAAAATATATATTAATATCATATTTAATACTTATATGTAATATATTCATAATATTCATTATACATATAAATTTATTATTATTATTATTATTAAAATGCAAAAATAAAACTATATGTTATCTATACATTAGGCACCCGCCCCGCCCCTCCCATTAATAAAGCAATAACTATAACTATAATAATAATAATTGATTTGTCAAATAATTTAAATTAATGCAAACATAAAAAAATATTTCTAAATATTTTTTTTGCATAATTAGAAAATAAAAAAAAATTTTGTTCTCAATTAAAAAAATTTTAATTTTATTTTTTTTGGTTTAAATTTATTAATTTTTTTTTTGATTTTAATAATTGTCTACTAATTTATAGACATCCGGTTGTTGAACGGGTAGTTTGTATGATGATAAAACACTTGTTGTTTTTGTTGTTGTTTTAATCATCGGTGGCTGAAAACATTTCATACAATCGCCAATACCTGTGCCATAGAGAGCGGATGTCGTTACTATGTTACTGTGTCGTTACTACGTTACTGTGTATGTGTGTGTGTACGTATGTATGTGTGTATGTGTGTATGTGTGTACGTATGTGTGTGTGTGTGTGTGTGTATGTGTGTGTGTGTGTGTGTGTGTGTGTGTGTGTGTGTATGTTTGTGTGTGTGTSTGTATGTGTRTGTGTGTGTGTAATGTATTTAATAGCTATTAATTTATTTTTCTCATTGATATTGTTTGTTTCCCATCAAATAAAAAATCACAGTGTTTTTTTAATATTAAATAATATATTTTTATTTATTTTTTATTTTCTAATAGAAAAATCCATTTTTTTGTGTGTAATTTGTTGACAATTTGTTGTAAATACTTTTTAAAAAATTTAAATTTTATTTTTCATAGTGTTAATGAACTTATAAGGGGGGGGGTGGAAATAATATTTAAGCAAAATAATATATTGTAGTTTTTATATAGTATATTTATTTATTTATATTATATATATTTAGATATATAAATACATCAATTGTTTTATTACAGTTTTTTTGCAAACTTTATATAATTTAGTAACTAATAGATTATTGTAAAGGGATTACAAATTTTATTCCTAATAATATTTTAACTATTTATTTATTATTTATAAATAAATTAGTTTTTTTAWAAAATAATTATCGAAAATAGCATTATGTTTATACTATTATATATATATATATATATATATATATATTTACYTATATTATGAATGTCGTTATTTTATTTATTTAATTATAATTAAAAATTTATGAATAAATTATTATTATAACAATTATAAATTTTTACAAAATTAAAATTAAATTTTTAAGTTTGTAAAATTCATATAAATGTAAAGATACTTGTTAAACTAATAATAGTAATAATATTATTAGTAATAATATTATTAGTAATAATATTATTAGTAATAATATTATTAGTAATAATATTAGTAACAATATTAGTAACAATATTAGTAATAATATTAGTAATAATATTAGTAATAATAATAGTAATAATTAATTAATTAATTAGTAATAAAACTAATTAATAAAACATAATTTCTTGATTATGTCTAACAGTAATAAGTCTTTGGTTAGGACTACTCAAACGTATGGGTAAAACGGTGTTTAACCCCCCCATCGCCACATAAATTGTTTGGGGCATCAATTTGCCGATAGTCTGTCCAATACCGACACCCTATAGGTCAGTGTACAYCTGTTGACCTCCCTTTCCARTTGAGATCGTTCTAATCGCTCGGTTAGCAAATGTCTGTTAATAATATGTCGTCTAATTGTCGCTTTGGTAGCTGTCTTGACAATAGTCGGGACCGACCCGTTATTACCGACATTGGTGTTGGCCAGGGATTCGTGACAWCGGCGACACTCATACGGATAGTATTTGATATGCGGGTTAATATGGTTGACATTGTTGCCCGAAAAGTACTGATCAATGTCTAGTATATCGAAATCATAGGTCGGGTCCGATGATGATGACGGGTTCGGGTCGGGATTGTTAGTGTTRTTRTTGTTGTCAAGGCTYGGGTCCGGTTCGGGTGCAATGATAATATCATATACCTGTTAATTATATACTATTAAATTAATAAAAAGTTTATCAATAAATATATATATATATATATATATAAATTAATTAACTGTATTATTATTATTAAAACTTAATAATGTGTTTGTTTTAAACTATGATTACTGTTAATAGTCTAATTAAAAAATAAAATAAAATTGTACATGATAAAATAACAAAATAACAATAATACTATAATAATAATTTTTTTATAAAAATAATAATACAGTAATTATTTATAATAATAAAAATAATAATTCAATAATTATTTATAATAATAATAATACAGTAATTTTTTAGACTAATACTACTACTAATAATAATTAAGTATTTTTTATAATAATAAAAATAATAATACAATAATTATTTATAATAATAATAACAATAATAATACAGTAATTTTTTAGATTAATACTACTACTAATAATAATCYAATATTTTTATAATAATAATAATAATACAATACATACGGCTATAATACGATCACAGGCTGGACATCCACGGTATAGACTTTTAGCCGAATCGGGTAACGACTTATTATTGCTGCCGGTCATAGACTCCCTGAGCCGGTCCTGATAGTTCAGGTGCTCGGTTAGAAATTTCTCGACWGCACCCGTATCTGMCTGACACCGGCGATGATTGAAATGCCTGTCCCTTAGGTGTTCCCTCAGTCCCGTACGGGTACTAAATGTTAGAAAACATTGATTGTCTCGGGTATACATAGGTTGACAGTCCTCGGTAATGGTCGGCGGCACCGGGTAGTCATTATTATTATTATTATCATCATCATTGAATATACAAAAATAGCTAGGTAAGTTAGCCATATATATATATATTGATAATTTTCAAGTTATTCAAAAATTCAAGCTAGCTAAATATATATATATATACCTATTTGAAAATAAAATATGATTTTTATAATAATTATTTTTCTTAAAAATTAAATTAAAATAAATTATATTACCGGATATTATGATATTATTATGATGTAACAAATTAATAATAATAATAATAATAATAATAATAATAATGGCAGTGTAAATAYATATATATATATATATATATATGTTTTATTTACAGGTATACWTATATTAACTATAATTATAATAWGTGATAATAATAAMCATAGTTTATGTAATTTATTTCATAATGTAAATGAAATARTTTTATTTAGTTATTAYTATTATTATCAAAATATAATTACTACCATCTATGATTTTAAAAAGTTTTAAAAAAATGTAAAATTTAAGTCTAAATAATTATAAAGTTTTAATTTATATTTGATATACAGTATATATGTGTATTTAAATAAATGATTTTATTATTTTTTTTTTCAAAATATATTTTGTTACAAAYTTKWATTWTATAAATATATTTTAGAAAACAATTTTTGTTTTTAAATTTTATAAAAAATTTGTATTAAWAAACAATTTAATTGTATAATTGTAAACTGCTATTTAGCAAATTGCAAATCAATATATATGTATATAATTTTGATATAAARTAAATTTTAAATATATATGTAAATTATTATTTAGTTATATATAATACTATATATATATATATTTAAAAAATTATAATAAATTTTGTTGTTGTACTATATCTTTATGTTAACATAATTATACTGTATTTATTAGTTTAATATTATAATAATTATTATTTTTTATGACTTTTACTTATTATTATTATACAGTATTATATAYCTGTAATTGAATTTAAAATAATAATAATAATAATAATAGCAATTAGTATTTTACTGAAAAAAAACAATAAATAATTATTGTTTTTGTTTCTAAATGGACAGACTATCCAATAGGGATAGTCTACAGTCTACAGTCAACCTGTCGACCTCCAGTTCCAACATTTGTTTGTCCAGTGCCTCCCGTAGCAAATGTTGGCTAATTATATGGCGTCTAATTATATTTTTGGTGGCTGTCCTGACAATAGTAGATCCGTTATTGTTGTTGGTATTGGTGTTGGTGTTGGTGTTGGCCAGGGATTCGTGACAACGGCGGCACTCATACGGATAGTATTTGATATGCGGATTAATATGGTTGACATTGTTGCCGGAAAAGTGGTCATTAATATCGCGTATATCGAAATCGTTGGCCGGGTTCGGGTTGTCCCCATCGATGCTAATATCAAATACCTAGATCAATTATATTAAATAAATAAATTAATAAGAAATAATAATAATTAATAATAATAACATAATAAGTACTAATAATAATAACATAATAAGTAATAATAATAACATAATAAGTAATAATAATRACATAATAAGTAATAATAATAACATAATGTAAATCTATTTTTTTTAAATAATTTTCTAAATAAAATATTTAGTAATTAAATTAAATTAATTAATTATTTTTATATATATATATATATATAAATACAATAAAATAATTATTATTTAGTAATACTTATATAATACGGGGGGCGTAAATCATTTATATATTTAAATATTATGTTTTTAATTACATATTATATTAATATAAATATATTATTAAAATCAAATATTATTTTATTTAATAAAATTATAATAAAATAATTATATGATAATCAAMTAAATTAAAACATACGGCAATAATACGATCGCAAGCTGGACAACCCCKGTATAGACTTCTAGCCGAATCGGGCAATGACCTAATCGGTTGGGACATTGCCTCCCGGAGCCGATCCTGATAGTCTAGATGGCCGGCCAAAAATTTATCCACAGWTTCGTAGTAGTAGTCGGGGGTAATACAGTTGTTAAAATGTTTGTCCACTAAGTGATCCCTGAGCTCGGATCGGGTCGAAATGTTAGAAATAATTGGTTATYCCAGGTATGTCTRGGYAWACAGTCGGCACTGGTAGCTGATTGTATAGGGTTGTCGTCGACAAACACACAAAAATATGGTGTTTCCGGTATACTAGACATAGTTGTGTTGGGTGTGTATGAGTGGGTGTGTGTGTGTGCCTAGATAATTTATCTAAATATTTTTTTTAAAAATATATAAAAATATAAAATAATTGTTAATTACAAATATAATTAAATAAAATTAAATATAACAATAAATTGAATGTTACATACAATTATAAGTGTTAACAATTTATTAACAAATTTGTCACAAAAAAAACTTAACAATTATTATAAGTATTTAAATATAAATTATTTATTTTTACAATATTTTTAAAATATATTTATTTAAGTAAATTTTATTTTTAACAAAGTTTGATCAATTAATAATATGTAATAAAAATGTAATGTTACAGTTTTTTTTTATTTATACTATTATTTAAACTGATTATTACATATTATTATTAAATATTTAATTAATAATAATGTAATGCCATTTAGTAGTGTAATGCAAATATTAAATACTGTAATAAATAAATAATGTAAAAAATAATATTATAAACTATTGATAATATAATATGTATTTCCATCTATGAGTAGCACAATGTAAAACAATTTAAAACTTTTTTAGTTTAGTAATAAAAATACATTGTAATATATTATAACAAAAATATATTTTAAATTGATTATATAATTTAAACAGAAAAAAATCATAATAATAAAATTAGTTACAATATATATATATATATATATTTATACTATTTATTTTATTTTTAAAAATTAAAATAGAAACTTATTTTTAAAAAATAGTAGTCATTATCTATAATATACTGATTATTATTTAATACATTTTTTTAAACTAATAATAATGTAAAACAATATTAATGTTTGAAAACAAATAATATATACTATATATCCATATATGGATAAAAAATCTAATAATAAACTTTTAAATTAAACTATAGTTTATATAAGTGTTATAATTTATAAATTTTGATATATAAAATATATATATATTTAATTAAGATTTTTAACAAATATTGATTTAGTTTTTTTTATTAGTAGAAAATAATTTTTTAAAATAATATTTTTTTTAATCAAATCAAATTTAAACATAAATTTATGATTATATTATATAACTTTATATAATTTTCTATAAATATTTTATTGTTAAAAAATTAAAAAAAGTTAACCTGGTAATAATTAAATATAGTATTATCACTAATAATATAGTAGTATTAAACATATCATTTAGATATTTCTAGCTATTAGTCTATCCAATAGGGATACCCGAAAAYTATACGTTCCCAACTCGACCTCMCTGTCCAATTGATCTCTGTTTAGTCTATCTATTAGCAAATGTTTGTTAATAATATGYCGYCTRATTATGGCTTTGGTAGCCGATTTGACAGTAGTAGTAGTCACCAACACATCCCGGTTCCCGTTGTTGTTGTTTGTTGGCCTGAATTGATTCATAGCAYCGSCGACACTCGTATGGATAGTATTTGATATGTGTGCCAATATGGTTGACAGTATTACCCGAAAAACACTTATCAATGTCAAGGATATCGATTGAATTGTAGGCCCGTTGGGATGGGTTGGGATCGGGTTTGATATCATATACCTATTAAAGTATTATTATTATTATAGCATATTATTAGACAATAAAATTATTAACAGTTTTTTTGTTTTAAATTTAATCAAAAAATTAAAACTTTTTTTTCAATACATACGGCAATAATACGATCACACGCTGGACAACCCCTGTATAGACTTTTACCGTTAGTATCGGGCAATAACCGGATGGAGGAGGACATGGCTACGACTAGCCTGTCCTGATAGTCCAGATGGTCGGTCACAAACCTATCGACGGCACCGTAATCGGCCACATTATTACGTCCATTATTATTACTATTGAAATGCTGGTCAAACAGATGCTGGCGTAGGCCATCGCGGGTACGAAATGTTAGGAAACATTGGTTAGTCTGTGTATATCTGGGCATACAGTCAGTGGTTGATGTTGTTGTTGGGAACGGTAGTATCGATGGTTGRTCGACAAACACACAAAAATAGGGTGTTTCCGGTATACTGGACATAGTTTTGTCTGTGAAAATATCTAAATATAATAATAATTWATAATTAATWATTATTTTTTAATATTTTTTTAAAAAAAATATGAACACATTATTAGACACACAAATAAAATTATCAAAATAGAAAATTTAGCATGCTAAATATTTATTTATTTTACAATACTAAATAAAATTTTATTTTAAAAAAAAATGTTACCTAGATAAATAAAATGTTTCAAAAAATTGAGTTTTAATAAAATAATTAAAATATATACAGTACTATCAATTATTTGTAAAAAAATAATTATATTTTATAAATTATTTATTATATTTATTTATAATAAATGTTAATGTAATGCATTTTGTAATACAGTACTAATGTTGCACTAAATAGTTGTAATAAATATTAATTACAGTATTATATAATATATTTTGATATTAATAACTCCATCTTTCAATGAAAATATTATTTTATAACAAATAAAAAAGTAAATAATATTATTAAATATAATTTTTAATAGCATTAATAGCATTTTATTTATTGATATATTCAATAATATTAAAAACAATTAATTGTTATCAAGTTTGAAGTTTATTTTAATCTACAAATAAATTATTATAATTAATAATTCAAGTGCACATTATATTTTTTTTAGATAAATAGATTTTTTTTTAAATTAAATATTATTATAATAATAATACTTAATTTTACTTACAATTGATAAAAATGAAATAATGAATAATTAAATTATTTTATAAATGATTTAGTTTATAACTATATTGTATTAAAATAAAAATAAAATTATCTCTATTTATCAGAAAAAAATAATAATATAATATAAATCAAATATTTATTTGATTTATATTATATCAAATATTGTTTTAAAATTATGTAGTTTATCTTGATAAATTAATTCATCTAGATTATTTACCAACTTAACAATTTGTAAATATAATATAAGCAAATAATTAGTATTTTAATTATTATTTTCAATATAATAGTTGGCGACAGTTTCTATAACTATACAAAAAAAACATAAAAATTAATAAAAATTAATTAATTATTAATAAATAAAAAAATAAATATTTACATTTACTAAATATACCCAGTCATCTCTAGTCTAACCGTATCTATTGCTACCCCACACCCACCCCATAGTAGGATAAACCCAACATAGGGTGACACTTGTTTCAATCAAATTGTTTATTGTTGTTGTTATTACTGATAAAAATAAATAATTAAAATATTTAATAAGTTTTATAACTTTATAGGTATTCAATTAATAATTAGTAATTAATTGTCATTAATATTATTAAATGTATACTTAAAAAAATAGTTGTCATTAATTTTTTTTTTGATATCATATATTTATATTAAATAAATAATTAATAATTATTATTTATATTACTTATCTAATTTGTTTGTAATTAAAATTAAATATCTAGTTTAATTAATAATAATAATAATAATAATAAACAATTTAGATAAATATCTATTGAATTTTTTAAAAAAAATTTAGTAAAACATTATTTTTATACACATAATAATTAATTAATTTACATCAAAAAAAAAATTTAATTAAATATTTTTGTAAACAGATCAGCCATTTTATTAGCTTATAAAACAAAAATAAAAATATATATATATATATATATAATTTATAAAAATTTAATTTAAAAGTTAGCATGTTAAAATATTATTTGTTTTGCCTAACATTTATCACTGTTTTTGGTAATAATCTTAATTAATTAATTAATTAATTATAGTTGTTTTACTATTATTTGTTTATTGCAAAAAAAATTAAATTACAAAAAATACAATTTATACAATATATATATATTTATTACATTAATTTAACAAAAAAATTAATTAATTAATTATTTTATTTATTTATTTAAAGTGTTTATCAGTGCTTACTATCCAAATGCGGACTCATTTGATACGGACTATAATGATGACAGAGTCGGCGGCAGATATCCATCGATTGGCCAAAGATCGGGTGGTAGTAGTGATGGCGGACGCAGAAAACTGCCAAACGGTTGGGCCGGCACACCGGTAGGGGGTAGAAGTTTGATTGGCGGTGGCGGTGGTTATGGTGGTGGTAGACAGTATGGCCGCCATCATCATCGTCAAAGTGGAGGACACATGAGGAGGTCAGGCGGTAGTGGCGGTCATGGATACGGCAGTAGTCGTCGAAGATATAATGATGGCTACAATGACTACTACAACGATGACGACGACGCCGGTATCAGTAGTTATTCATCGCTGGGCGACAGTAGTGGTGGTAGTAGTGGTGGTCGTCCCTATAAACAGGCCCGTATGTCCGGTCCGGACCTATATCACGATGAACAGGGACCACACTACGATAATGACAATCCACGTTTGGCTAAACCAGTTATCAGTTATTATCCTAGATATGATGGCAATCAGATAACTGATAAACAGTATAAAAAACTATTGAACAAATATAAGCAACAATCAAAAGCTAACGGTGCTGCTGGTAGTGCTGCTGCTGCTGATCCACATCATAAAGCACATGGAGTTGCTGTCGATATTGGTATCAGTAGTTATTCGGGTCTAAACTCTATGGATAGTACCGACAGCAGCGGCAGCGGCGGTGGCGGCGGTGGTGGCCATCAACAACAAAGCGGGCAACGGCGGCCATACAAGATGTTAGTAATGACAGGTCCGGACCTAAGTCAGGACGAACATGGCCTACATTATGGCAAATCAATGGCTAAGCCGGTGATTGGCTATCATGATGGCCAGGGGAATAGGGTTAGCAAACAGGAATACGAACTACTGGTCAGTAGGTATAATAGTGGTAGTAGTACTGGTGGTGTGGGTGTTGGTGGTGGTGGTGGTGGTGGTGGTGGTGGTATCGGTGGTATAGGCAATGATGATGAACAAGGAGTCGCTACCGGCCGGCCCTACAAAGAAATAGTAATGTTAGGACCGCCTGTCTGGCGGGACGAACAAGGGGTACACTATGACAATATGGCCAGTGAGCCAGTTATTAGCTACTATGATGAACAAGGAAACAGTATTAATAAGGAACAGTACGATAGACTGATCAGAAAATACCCGGGCGCTGATACCGATGATACTATCAATTTTAATGGCGGCCGCGGCCGCAGTCAACCGTATAAAAAAGTGATACTAACCGGTTCGGGTGTCTATCACGATGAACGTGGACCGCATTATGATGACCACAATAGTCATCCTCCTCAGCAACCAGTGATTGAATATTATGATGGAAAGGGAAACAGGATTACCAAACGTGAATACGATTGGCTAAAACATAAACAGTAGTAATTTATAAGAAAATAGGTTGGTTGCATAGGTAGGTGCTGATGATGATGATGATGATGATGATGGTGGTGCTGATTGTGGGTGGGTTAGGTTTTTTTTAATTTACTACTACTACTACTACTACTACTACTACTACTACTACTAATACTACTACTACTACTACTACTACTACTACTACTACTACTACTACTACTACTACTACTACTACTACTACTACTACTACTACTACTACTACTACTACTACTACTACTACTACTACTACTACTACTACTACTACTACTACTACTACTACTACTACTACTACTACTACTACTACTACTACTACTACTACTACTACTACTACTAATAATAATAATAATAATAATAATAATTATTATTATTAAAAATAATAAAATAAAAACTATTATATTTGTTGCTGTTGTTGTAAAAATAGTTAACTTAAATCTGTAATAATTAAAACATTTTATTTATTTATTATTTTTGTTAATTAATAAATTGATATTTTTATTGCATAAATATACGGTATATACTGTTTATAACTATTTATATATTAGTATAATTAATGCAAACATTTGTAACATTAAATAGTTTTTATTAATATATTATATACTGGTATATGATTTAAATATATAATTATTTTATAATTTTATATATTATTATATTTTTGTTTTTTTAGAATTTAAACAAAACTAAATGATTAGTAAATATTATTTATTAATTTTTCTAAAAAATTGTAATTGTAATAAATATATTTAATTAAATTATATTTTTAAATTAACACATTATTTTTAATTAACTATTATAACATTGTTTGATATAATAATAATTATTTTATTATTTTATTTTTGTTTAAATATAAAATTTTAACAGTTTATAAATTAAAACTTATAATAGTTATAGTTATATAACTATAATATAATATTTATAAAAGTTATAATAATAAAAATTGGTTGCATAGGTAGGCGCTGATGTGTAGGTGGGTTAGGTTTTTTAGTTTAATAATAATAATAATAATTAAAATAAAAACAATTATATTCGTTGTTGTTAACAGTTAATAAATTAATTAATTTATTATTTTATAGTTGAAAGTAAAAAAAAATAATTTTAAAAATCATAAAATTTTCAAACTCAAACATATTTCAGTACTTTTTCTATTAATTGAAACTTAATATTTAATTTATATACTAGTATATACAGTATATATATATATATATAACGACTCTTATATTTATAAAATAAAATTATTTTTTAGTTAACTATTGATTGACTGATAGAAACATACAGAGAAAGAAAAAAAATGTCTAAATTAAACATTTTTTGTTTAACTATTATAGCATTGTTTGGTAATAATAATAATTAATTATTTTTTTTAAAAACATAAATATTCTAAATAATTAATTTTAATTATAAAATTATTATTTATTTTTTTCAAACAAATTTATTTTTATTTATTTATTTTTTAAATTTTGTTGTTAATAGCAATTATTAATACAATAAATTGTCAATTATTGGATGATGAAAATGGTAGTCAAAAAATGATGGTAGTAGATGGTTATAGAAGAGCACATACGGGTAAATATAATAACCGATTGGGACCGACTGGACGGGACGGGACGGGATAATGAGATAGAGACTAAATAATAATATTAATAATAATAATAATAGTCTCTAGTTATTCTAGTATTTAATTCTAGTGTAAATTTAGTGTAATTAATAGTCTAATAATAATTATTATTATAATATTTTTTATAAATAATAACCGAATGGGAAACAGGATGGAGTAGTGAGATAGCGACTAAATAATAATAATTAATAATAATAATTAATAATAATAATTAATAATAATAATTAATAATACTAATTAATAATAATAATTAATAATAATAATTAATAATACTAATTAATAATAATAATTAATAATAATGACTGGGACGGGACGGGTTAGTGAGATAGATAACGATAATTATTAATTAAAAATGGATATATGAATTTTATTAATTAATTAATTTAATTAAAAACTAATTATAACTAATAAATATAATAATAATAGTTTATTAAATAATTAATATGTTCTAAATTATTAATTTTAAAAAAAATTATTAAAATATTTTATTGTTTTTTAGTTTTAAATAGATTTTATATTTTAAAAATATTTTGTTTGTTATAATTATTTAATTTATTGAATATTATTAAAATAAAATATAAATACGGATAACAAATTTATTTGTAAAGTTATCAAGTTTATTTTGCTAATAATAATAATAATAATATAATTGATTTATAATAGTAACAAATATTAAAAAGTATTATTAAGATTATTATTATTATTATTAAGTATTATTTTAAAAAATTTAATTATAATATTATTAGTATTATATTAGTAGTAATTGTCTCCGCATTAAAGCTATACTATAGTAATGGCTGATAGTATAGCAACAGTTATAACCTTATCATTTGATAAGCTATTATACTATGATTAGGGGTTAGGGATGGGTGAGTGGATGGGACAGGTATTATCAAACATTACAATGTTTTAACTACTCCTACAAATAAAATAATTTTTTTTACAAAAAAAATGGTAATGACTTTCAGATTTCAGGAATGAGATTATAATTTATTATAATTAATAATTTTTATAAATTATATTTTTTAAAAAAAACTACGTGTATATACTGTATATGTTTATAAAACTAAATATTATATGTAAATTATTTTTATTAAACATTTGAAAAAAAAATTTATATAATAATAAATAACTTAATTATTTTGTTTAATTCAATTTTTTTCTAATACTAATATTGTTGAATACAAAATTAAATTTCAATTAAACATAAATAATGATATATTTTTTTTGAATTACATTATTAGGTTAAATTTTATTTTGTTATTAATTAAATAATATTTTAATTATATTCAAAAAAAATGTTTTGTTTAGCAAATATTATTATTATACTACTCTAGTAATGTATTTTAATTAATTATTTTATAGTTAAAAAAATTATTTTAAAAATCATAAAATTAAATAATGAAACATTTTTTTTTAGTAATTTTTGTATTAATTGAAACTTAATATTTAATTTATATATATATATATATATTACGACTCTTATAGACTAAAAAAAATAAATGTAATTTTTTTTTTGTAAAAAATTATATTAAATTATATTTTTTTAGTTAACTATTTATTGACTGATTGAAACATATAGAGAGAAACAACAACAACAACAACAACAACAACAAAATGTCTAAATTAAACATTTTTTGTTTAACTATATATATATATATATATATATATAATGGGATAGTTTAATAATAATAATAATAATAATAATATATAAAATAWATGTAATTTTTTTTTGTAAAAAATTATATTAAATTATATTTTTTTAGTTAACTATTTATTGACTGATTGAAACATATAGAGAGAAACAACAACAACAACAACAACAACAACAAAATGTCTAAATTAAACATTTTTTGTTTAACTATTATAGGATTGTTTGGTATAATTTGTGGGATTATTAATTTAATTATTAAATTAAATTAATGGGATAGTTTAATAATAATAATAATAATAATAATATATAAAATAAATGTAATTTTTTTTTTTGTAAAAAATTATATTAAATTATATTTTTTTAGTTAACTATTTATTGACTGATTGAAACATATAGAGAGAAACAACAACAACAACAACAACAACAACAACAAAATGTCTAAATTAAACATTTTTTGTTTAACTATTATAGGATTGTTTGGTATAATAATAATAATAATTAATTAATTATTATTTTATTTTTGTTTATATATAAAATTCTAATTAATTCTAATTATTTATTTGTTTTTCTCAAACAAATTTATTTATTTTTTTACTTTTTTTATAGCTATTATTCATACAATCAATGGTCAATCATTGGACAATAATAATAATGATGATGAAAATAATAATAATAATAATAATAATAATAACGATATTAACGATTTGGATATAGTTTTGGGCAAAAATTTTAAAACTATATACAAAATATTGTCGGAAATGCTTGAATCAACTAATAATAATTGGCAACAAATAAAAYTTAAAAACAAAATGGCGGCCACAAAAAAACAGGACAAACTTTTTTTTGATATGACGGGTTTTAATAACCGATTCGGGACGGGACGGGACAGGAGTGAGATAAAGACTCGATAATTAATTATCAAATGGATATGAATATTTWATTTAATTAATTAATTAATTTAAAACTAAATAATAATTATAAATAATAGTTTATTATAATTATCATATTAATATATGTTCTAAATTATTTTTTAAAAATTATTTAAATATTTTATTTTAAAAATATTTATTTATTWATTTTTTTACATAGATTATATATTTTTAAAAATGTTTTGTTTTGGTAATTAGTTAGTTATTTTAATCTAAGTTTATTAAAATTATAATTTATTTTATTATATTATTTTGTATTGTATTGTTTTGTTATTTTCTTGTTATTGAATGAAAATATGGTTCAATTAAACACATTTTTATATTTGTTAAAAAATATTAATGTTTTTTTTATAATAAATTTTATACTTATTAATTGACTTATCTATGGGTAAAAAAAAGTACCAGGGTTATGATTTAATATCAATTGATATGAATTGATATTACTTACAAAACTAATAACTTATATACAATATAATAGTTATTAAATAATTATTAAATAAAAATATTGTTTTATAGATTTATAGTTAATAAGCAATATATATTTATTTATTTAAATAATTTACATAGTTTACTTTTTAATCATTTATAAAATTATTTATTTTTAAAAAAATGTTATTTAGATTTAATTTATTAAATTATTTTTGTTATTACCAAAAATATTTTAGATTATTATATTTGAATTAATAAAAAATTGAAATTATAGATAATAACAATAATTTATAATAGATTTAATATAATTTATTTTATTTAAATGTTATAAATTATGTCAATAGATAGCTATATTATATCACATAACTAATTGTAAATAGTATTATATTGTTTTAATAATATTCAAAATACTGTATATTACTTATAATTATTATATATTTTAAATTGAAAATTTAAGAAACTTAAGTTTATTTTTTAAATAATAGTCTAATATATTTTTTAAAAATAATAAAGTACGCATGTATGTTAATATAAAAACTAAACTAAATATTATATATGTTATTAATTTATGAAAACTTATTTTTTAAATTTATAATTAATATAATAATAACTTTTATTTAATTCAATTTTTTTAAAAAAAGTTTTCTTTACTAAAACTATTTAATACAAAAAACAATGTTTAAATTACACAAATATAATAATATTTTTATTACATTGTTAGGTAAACTTTTTTGTTGTTGTTAATTAAAATATTATATTATTTAAATATATATATATATATTGTTAATTTTTTTGAATAATTATATTATTATTTCCTCTATATATATATATATATATATATAGTAATTACAATATTAATCAATGGGATTAGCAATGCTTTTCATCCTATAWACGGCAAGTTGAATGATTATAGCGGCATAATTGGCGGCAATGCTAACATTGCTGGTATTGGTGGCATTGCTGCTTTTAAACATGGCAACAACAATCACAATGATGATAATGCTGATAATAATGATAATAATGATAATGCTAATAATCATGATAAAGCTGTTAATGATAATGCTGATAATGAGCAGTAATAGGGGGGGGGCCATCATAAAAATGTTTATTTAAAAAAACAGTTAAAAACTAATAAAAATTATTTATTTATTAACTATTTAATATATGGTATACATATATACATAATATATCTATATGGTATATATACATAATATATTTATATAGTATATATATATACATAATATATCTATATGGTATATATACATAATATATTTATATAGTATATTTATAGTATAGTATATTTTTCAATAATAAAATGTTTCAATAATATATATGTTTTAATTTTTTTGGTTATATTTTTATTAGATTTTTGTTATATATATTTTTTTGAATGTTATAAATATTTTTAGTTTAATATTAATAGCATCATAAATATTTATTTATTGTACAATACAATTAAATAAAACTAATAATAAATATATTTTATAGTTAATTTTGACTATTATTTCTAGTAATGCTTGTATTTTTTTAGRAAATATTAAATATCTATTTTTTTAAAAAAACATTTGTTTTTTATATACAGGTATATGTAATTTATTTTATATGAATTTAATATTTAATTAAATAATTTTTAAAAAATGAAAGTTAATTTATTAATTAATTAAATAAAAAAAATGAAAGTTAATTAATTAATTAATTAACTAATTAATAAAATGAAATCTATTTAATTAAATAATCAAAAAATGAAAGCCATATAATTAAAAATTTTTGTTTTTCAATAATATTTAAAATGTAATTKAATTTTAAATATTTTTATATATAGTTAGCCACTAAAACAACAATATATAAAATATGTCTAAATTTAACACAAATTTTCAAAACAATATTTCATTTATAATACAATATATAAATATCTAAATTTAATTAATTGTTATTTTTTTTGCAAAAATGGCAGTACTTTAATAATTATAATTAACTTTTGATTTAAAAATTTTTTTTTAATATAAAAACATATTTTTAAAAAATTCAATGAAATTAATATCATTTAACTTATGACGACTTGAAAGTCAAGAGATGAGCAAATAGAAAATTTCTAATAAATTTCCTATTGAGAAAGTTTCTAGAAAATTTCTATTGAAATTTCTATTTTTTGTGTTATACAATGGGATCCCTATATCTATAGCCATTATAATACTGTATTAATGAGATATATTAATAATAATATACATATAATATTTTACTACATTTACAACACTACTATACAAAATGGGATACATATATATATATATATATATATATATATATATCGTATATAAAATAATTATAATAATAATTAATTTTTGTAAAATATTATTCATTTTAATTTATTATATATATATAATATATCATAGTTTAATATAATTTAATTATTTATTTATTTATTTTTTTACTTTAATTAATACTTAAAATACTACTAATAATAATATTTTAGTTATTAATTGTAAAAACAATAAATTGTTACAAATATTATAACAATTATATCGAGAAAACAAAATTCACAAAAAATTTCTYTATTAAGAAACTTTCTAGAAATTTCTCTATTATTTTTTAATAAATTTCTCATTTTTTTCTGCCAACACTACTTGAGTCGTCCATTAGATCTATAGTTTTTTAGTAGTATTTTAATCAAAAAAAAAACTTATATTAAATCTAAGTTTTAATATTATATCAATCATTTAACTTATTATTTTTTTTATAGTTAATAGTATAGTTTGTATAGTTAATTGATTGTTATATATATATAGAGTTAGACTAATTGAACAACAATTAATTTACTATTAAATACAATAAATTAATAGACATTAACAACAATAATAACAACAATTATGTCTAAATTTATAATATTTAGTATTATAACTATTCTAACATTGTTTGGTATTTAAAAAACTTTTTAAATATTTATTTTTTATAATTAGTATTATTCTAATTCTCTATCTTCTCTATTAATAATAATATTTCTAATTATTATTAATTAATKTTTTGTTTGTTTATTAGTTATCAACGGTGAAAGTCTGGATGGATCTGGAAATTTGAATAATAATAATAATAATAATTATAATAATAATAATATCGTTAGTTTTAATAATAACGCTAATCCTATTCCTAATAATATCGGTAATCCTAATCCTAATAATAACGTTAATAATAACAATTACGATGAATCCGATGATAATATTAGAGACTTGGAGGTAGAGTTGGCCAACAAATTCAAAAGAGTAGTCAAACTGTTGTCGGAAATCCTTAAACTTAATGGACAACAACAACAACAACAACAAAATGGCGTCAATAAAGATAAAAAACTAAAATTAGCTCTAGTAAGTGGTCTACTTGGTGGTGGTGGCGGTGGTGGAGGTCTACTTAGTGGTGTACTTGGTGGTGGTGGTGGAGGTGGCAAAGGCGGTAGTAAACTACCGGTTGTCGGCGGTGTAGTCGATACACTGGTCGACAATGTTGTCGTACCGGTTGGCAATGTACTGAACGGTGTCGCCAGAACTCTGGGCAATTCAGATGCTGGTAAACCAGCTCAAGTCAACGGTAGTTATCCACCTAATGCTTACGGTTATCCTCCTTATGCTGGCGGTTATCCACCCAATGCTGCTGGTTATCCACCTAATGCTGGTGGCTATGGTTATCCTCCATATGGTGCCGGTTATCCACCCAATGTTGGCGGTTATCCACCTAATGCTGGTGCCGGTGGTTATCCTCCATATGGTGGCGGTTATCCACCCAATGCTGGCGGTTATCCACCAAATGCTGGTGCCGGTGGTTATCCTGGTCCTTATAATACAGGCTAATAATAATATAAATAATAAATCCAAAATTAAATAGCTTATGATGAATATTGATGTAAAAACTAATGTTAATTAATGATAATAAAAATTAATTAATAAATTTACTTTTATTATATTTAAGCATCATAAAAAATTAATTATTTATTTATTTATAAATAAATTATATCTATAATAAAATATGCTTTTTAATGTAGTGTACGGGGACAAATACAGTACAATATCATTAATTTAAAAAAGTTTTTTTTATATTGTAATTGTTTTTTTTTTAGTTTTTATTTATTTTATTCAGAATTTTTGTTTATTCTAAAATTTTTTGTTAAAAATTAATATTATTTGAGAGAAAATATTTTGAGAGTAGGGAATAATTTTTATATTTTAAGTGAGTTATTGGGGAAATTTATAGATGAATTTATAGAGGAATTTATAGATGAATTTATAGGGAATTTATAGGGAATTTATAGGGAATTTATAGGGAATTTATAGGGAATTTATGGGGAATTTATAAGGAATTTATAGGGAATTTATAGGGAATTTACTAATTTTTTTGGTAAAAATTGGTCGTTTAAAAATACAATAAAAAATTTCAAAAAATTTATAACCCTGATAAAAATATTTAAAGTATTTATATTGACAATTATTTCTAGTATATGATAAAATAATAGTTGTATTGTTTTAGAAAAAAAATAAATATTAAATATTTATAGATAAAAACATTTGCTTTTTTCTATATCTCTGATATTTAATTAAATAATATTTATTAAAAAATGAAAGCTTTTTAATTAATTTTTTTTTGTTTTTACACTAATATTTAAACTATTTATTTTATTTAAAATATTTTTATATAGACTTAGCCAATAAACATCAATAACTTTTTTTTTTAAATAAAAATATGTCTAAATTTAGTACATTTTTTCATAACAATATCATAAATATAATACAATATATAAATATCTAAATTTAATTATATTTTATTTATTTTTTTGCATAAAATGGCAGTACTTTAAGTAATTAATTAACTTTTGATATTAAAAAAAAGTATTTCTAAAAAAAATATTTCTAAAAAAAAAACATTTGAAATTAATAATAAAATTTTTTTATGACGACTTTAGACGTCCATTAGATTTATATTTTTAATCAAAAATAAATATATATTAAATTTAATACTATTTCTATCATTTAATTTTTATTTATGTGTATATTTAGTTATGTTATATACAGTTATATAACATATTTTATTTATTTTTTAAAAAATTATAGACAATAAAAAAATTATGTCTAAGTTTAGAATTTTTAGTTTTCTAACTATTGTTCTAACATTGTTTGGTATAAAAATATTTTTTAATTATTATTATTATTCTACTTATTATTAATTTATTTAATTATAAAATTTTATTTTTTAATTATTTTTTCTAAAAATTTAAATTTTACTTTTAGTTATTACAATCAATTGTAACGATTCAAGTCTAGATAATTCTAACTATCATAGAGTTTATTATAATAATAACAACAATTACGATGAATCCGATGATAATATTAGAGATTTGGAGGTAGAGTTGGCCAACAAATTCAAAAAAGTAGTCAAACTGTTGTCGGAAATCCTTAAACTTAATGGACAACAACAACAAAATGGCGGCAATAAAGATAAAAAACTTAAATTTGGTCTATTAAGTGGTCTACTTGGTGGCGGTGGTGGTGATAATGGTGGCCGACGCGGTAGTAGACTGCCGATTGTCGGCGGTGTAGTCGATACACTGGTCGACAATGTTGTCGTACCGGTTGGCAATATACTGAACGGTGTCGCCAGAACTCTGGGCAATTCAGATGCTGGTCGACCGGCTCAAGATTATCCATCTAATGCTTACGGTTATCCTCCTTACGGTGGCGGTTATCCACCTAATGGCGGCGCTGGTTACCCACCTAATGGTGGCGGTTATCCTCCTAATTATGGCGGTTATCCACCCAATGCTGGCGGTTATCCACCCAATGCTGGCGGTTATCCACCCAATGCTGGCGGTTATCCACCCAATGCTGGCGGTTATCCACCCAATGCTGGCGGTTATCCACCAAATGGCGGTTATCCACCCAATGCTGGCGGTTATCCACCCAATGCTGGCGGTTATCCACCCAATGCTGGCGGTTATCCACCCAATGCTGGCGGTTATCCTCCAAATTCTGGCGGTTATCCTCCTAGTGCTGGTGCTCCTGCAACTCCTGGTGCTCCTCCCAGACCTCCTGGTGCTCCTGCAACTCCAGGTGCTCCTGCAACTCCAGGTGCTCCTGCAACTCCTGGTGCTCCTCCCAGACCTTCTGGTGCTCCTGCATCTCCTGGTGCTCCTCCCAAACCTCCTGGTGCTCCTGCAACTCCTGGTGCTCCTCCCAAACCTCCTGGTGCTCCTGCAACTCCTGGCGCTCCTCCTAAACCTCCAGGTGCTCCTAGCAGTCCTGCTACTCCTGCCAAACCTCCTGGTGCTGGTGGCAAAGCTACCAAATGAGCCAATGATAGTACAAATAACTAAATTTTTAGACAAAATTGTATTTTATATAACATTTTGTAACACTAATAATAGCATTATTTGTATTTTAAGCATTAAAAAAACAAACAAATAATTTTAAATAAAAATCATTTATTTTAAATTTTAAAACAATTTAAGTAACAGTTAATAATAATAATAATAATAATTATTATTATTATTATTAATAAATTAATTTAGAATTTTATATATCG
>NW_026533190.1:1340000-1435000 GCF_028296485.1 Oppia nitens
TATTATTAATTATATTAACTATTAAACTATTCAGTAAAATATTTTTTTTATTTTTTTTATCTTTAAATTATAATATTAATTGATATTTATCTCTCTCTCTCTCTCTCTCTCTCTCTCTCTCTCTCTCTCTCTCTCTATCTCTTTCTCTCTCTCTCTCTTTCTCTTTGTATTTTCAAACCCATTGTGTAGTAATAACAACTAAAATCAATGGTCTAAGCCTTGGATCAACTAATGATGCCATTGTCAGCAACAACAACAACAATGACAACAATAATGAAGATGAAGAGCTAGTATTGCCTAATAAGTATAGACAAGTAGTGGACGGGTTGTCGGAAATTGTAAAACAAGACAATCAGAGACAACAACTAAAAGAACAGGAAAATGGCCGACAAAATGGAAAAAATGTTAAAAAAGATAAAAAGTTAAAATTTGTCTTTGGCAACAACAACAACAATGGCGGCAACAATGGCGGCAACAATGGCGGCAACTTAATTGGTAATGCCCTGAACAGTGGTATCAACGGATTTGCCGCCAGTCCGACCATTGGTCAGAATATAGGTTCCAATATAGGCGGCAGTTTTCTGGGACCGATTGGCCAGGCGGGCGGCGGACTGGCCGGTGCAGTGATCGGTACACTAGTATCGCCGGTTACTGGTATTATGTGCGGTATAACTGGACTATTGGGTGGCAATAATTGTGGAGTTAATAATAATAATAATAATAATTATGGATCTAATAATAATAATAATTATGGATCTAATAATAATAATAATTATGGATCTAATAATAATAATAATTATGGATCTAATAATAATAATAATTATGGATCTAATAATAATAATAATTATGGATCTAATAATAATAATAATTATGGATCTAATAATAATAATAATTATGGATCTAATAATAATAATAATAATTATGGATCTAATAATAATAATAATAATAATAATAATAAATTCAATAATAATAATAATTTCAATAATAATAATAATAATAGTGATGTCATAAATATCAGAGAAGGTGATCTAGGAACATTATTAAGAGATCTAAATCGTGGTCAAAATAAGGTATTACCATCAACTACAACAACAACAACAACTACTACTACTACTACTACTACAACACCTACTACTACTACTACTGATCTGATATTTAATGATGAAGATTTTGGTACTGGCAACAGAGATTATAGACAAAATGGAAAATAATATGAAAATCAATTATTAAAATTTATAATTTAAATTGAAAAATAATTAATAGAATAAATTATTTTTGTTTTTAAAAATATTTTTGTTTTTATTTTGTTTTAATTGTGCAAATTATTTGCTAATTGTTTAATAATAATGTCTACTTTAATCAATATCATTGGTTTAATGTTATTAATTTTATTTTATTTTTAAAAATTTAACATTTAAAATTATACAATATTAAATAGATATATTAAATGAAATAATTAAAAATTTTAGTTAAATAAACTTTAGTATTTTTTTAATATAGCAATTGCATAGTATAGGTCTAGACTATAAAAAATTATTTTATGATCCGCCATTATTTTTTTTTAATTTTTAATTAATTTATCAAATTTTACATTAATTTTTTTACATTAAAATAATCTATAATTTTTTTTTATAAAAAAACATTTGCTATTTCCTTCAAAAAATTAAAAACAAATTAATTATAAATGGTTTCTATAGAAACTTTACATGTATAGTTAATAAATAATTATTTTTTACTAAAAATTATTAAGATATATATATATATATTATAAAACTAAACTGTAGATTAATCAGTTTGGTTTTTTTTAATTTTAGTAAAAAAATTTATAAATTTTTTTAACTATTTATTTTTTTATAGTTAGTATTATAGGCTAACTATAATATTTGGGGAAAAAATGTTAAAAATAAATCTATTGTTTCTAACAGCTATAACATTGTTTGGTATATATATATATATATATTTATTTATTTATATAAATATTTATTAATTATTTATAATTATGATTATTGAAAAAAAATAAATATTTAATTTAATAATTTTTTTTCATTTAATTCATTAATACAGTTATTATCAACGAAATCAATGGTCAAAGAGCTGCAGTCAGTGATGAGGAGACGGTAGAGGAGGTAGTGTTGGCTAAAAAGTTTAAAATAATAGTCAAACTATTGTCGACAATCCTAAGCCAAGAACAACATACACAAGCAGTTCCACAACAACTACAACCAGGATCTGAAAATTGGCGACAAAGTAGTAATAGTAGACAAATAGGTGGTGGTGGTAGAGGAAGAAGTGGTGCGAAAAAAGATAAATTATTAAAATTTGGTAACATTTTCGGCAACAATGGTGGCGGCGGTGGCGGTAATATACTCAACGGTGTAATCCAAGGTGGTGTAAGTGGTGGAGTGGCTGCACCACAATTGGGTGCGAATATAGGTCAGGGAATTGGCAGTGCTTTAGGTCCGGCGGGTCAAGCAGTGGGCAATATATTGGGCACTGGAGTAGGAATTTTAGCATCGCCATTTACTGCTTTAGGTGGAGCTGCATTAGGCGGTTTTACTAATCTGCTTGGTGGTGGTGGTGGTGGTGGAAATGGTCTATTAGGTGTTGGTGGTGGTGGTGGTGGTGGTAATAACAATGGCGGTTATAACAATGGTGGTAATAACAATGGCGGTTATAACAATGGTGGTAATAATGGCGGCAACAATGGCGGTTATAACAATGGCGGTTATAACAATGGCGGTAACAATGGCGGTTATAACAATGGCGGTAACAATGGCGGTTATAACAATGGCGGTAGCAATGGCGGTAACAATGGCGGTTATAGCAATGGCGGTAGCAATGGCGGTAGCAATGGCGGTAGCAATGGCGGTAGCAATGGCGGTAGCAATGGCGGTAGCAATGGCGGTAGCAATGGCGGTAGCAATGGCGGTAGCAATGGCGGTAGCAATGGCGGTAACAATGGCGGTTATAACAATGGCGGTAGCAATGGCGGTAGCAATGGCGGTAGCAATGGCGGTAGCAATGGCGGTAGCAATGGCGGTAGCAATGGCGGTAGCAATGGCGGTAGCAATGGCGGTAATAACAATGTCGGTAATAATAATGGCGGTAATGGACCTAAAATAACACACCTTGATGAACTTAAAAGACTTGCTGGCGAACTAACTGGCAATAATAATTATAATAATTAATTAATAATTAAATAATAAAATTTTATATTAATTTTATAATTTTTTTTCTGGCAAATTATTTCTGATGAAATTGTTTTTTTTAATTTTATTTTCTTAAATTTCTAATTTTTTTTTTTTAAATAAAAAGTTCAATAATAAAAACAATTTATAAAACAAATAGATTGTTTATTAATATAATAGTTATATATATACAGTATATATAAATGTTATAATAGTATTTGGTATTATATGTTTAGTAAGGCGTGGTTCACATATTACGTTCACATTTGAGGAGATGGGGGTTAGTCAAAGTGAAGAGGGGGTAGACTCTAAGAACAATCACATTAATATAATAACTAATTTCTTGTAGTGGGGGGAGGGTAGCGGTTATGTAAAAAAGCATGTAACTTTTTTTAAATGACTACATTCGAACATAGGGAGGGAGGGAGGGAGGGAGGGGGTCTATATTTCTTTAAAAGTTTGAACGTACTAATTGAACAGCCTCTTAATTAAAATATAGATTTTATTTTTTTTATATAAATATCTAAATAATCATTTTATATTATATATGTTATAATCTTTTATAATTATTTAAATTACTTGAATTATTATAAATAAATACAATTATACTGTATATATTATGTTTAATTTATTATAATTTAGTTTAAATAAGTTGTTTCAAAACTATTGTCCAGTAGTATAGGTCTATATTTATAATATATATATATATTATGATGACGCGGAAGTTTGCCAATATTTTTCATTAATTAWTAATTAATCGAAAAAAAAATTATTAAATTTTTTTACATTAAAATTATTTATTACTTTTTAAAAAAAAACATTTGCTATTTCCTACAAAAAAAATAAAATTAATTAATTAATTATAATTAGTTTCTATGGAAACTTTACATGTATAGTTTACATTATATTATTTTACTTAAAATTATTAAGATATATATATATATATTATAAAACTAAACTGTAGATTGATCAGTTTGGTTTTTTTTATTTTAATAAAAAAAAATTCAAAAATTTTATAAGTTTGTCTTTAACTTTTTAGTTTAGTTTAGTTAGTATTATAGGCTAACTATTWWAATTGAGAGACAAAAATGTCAAAATTAAATCTAATTTTTCTAACAGCTATTACATTGATTGGTATATTATATATATATATATATATATATTTGATTATTATTTAATTATTATAATTAGTATTTATTATTATTATTATTATTGAAAAAATATATATAATTTTTTTTTCTATGTTTATTAACAGTTATTATAAACAAAATCAATGGTTTTACAGTTATAAGAGACACTAACAACAACAACAACAACAATGATGTGGAGGCAGAGGAGGTTGTATTGAATAACAAGTTTAGACTAATAGTCAAAGTATTGTCGGAAATCCAAAGACAACAACAACTACAACAACAATCAGGTGATGAAAATGGTGGACAAAGAAGAAGAAGAAGAAGAAGAGGAAGAAGTGGTGCGAAAAAAGATAAGTTATTAAAATTTGGTAACATTTTCGGCAACAATGGYGGCGGCGGTGGCGGTAATATACTCAACAATGTAATCGAAGGTGGTGTCAGGGGTGGAKTGGCTGCACCACAATTRGGTSRACAATTAGGTCAGGGACTTGGCAGTKTTTTAGGTCCGGCGGGTCAAGCACTGGGCGGTATAGGMGGTAATCTTGTAGGCATAGCACTCTCACCATTWACAGCTGGTTTTGGAGCTWTAGCTAACGCWGCTAATGGACTGTTTGGTGGTTTAGGTGGTGGTGGTGGTGGAAATGGTTATCAAAATAATCAACAACAACAATATCCAAATAATAATCAACAATATCCAAATAATAATCAACAATATCCAAATAATAATCAACAATATCCAARTAATAATCMACAAAATCCAAGTAATAATCCACAAAATCCAAGTAATAATCCACAAAATCCAAGTAATAATCCACAAAATCCAAGTAATAGTCCACCAAATAATGGAGGAGTAGGAGGACAAGGAACTGGTGGTAGTGGTAGTGGTGGTAATAGACTTGAAATAACAAACCTTCCAGAACTTGAACGACTTGCTAAAGATCTAATGAATAAAAATAATAATAACAATAATAATAATAATAATAATAATAATAATAATAATAATAATAATAATTAATAATAAAATGTTAATACATTATTATTATTTAAAGTTAATAAAAATACAATGTTTCTAAAMAAAAWTTCAAAATTTTCAATATATCAACTAATCAATTAATGTAATGCTAATTAATCTTTTTATTTTTATTTTAAACAAAACAAATTTTTTTTTATAAATTGTTTTTAATTAATTAATTAATAAATTTTTTTTCTCCCGTATTATTTCTGGTGAAATTGTTTTTTTTATTTATATTTATATTACATTTTTAAAATTAAAAGTTCAATAATAAAACAATTTATTATATAATCAATACATTGTTTATTAACATAATAGTTATATATTTATATAAATGTTATGATAGTATAATTGGTATTATATGTTTAGTTAATTAAAATATAGATTTAATTTTTTGTTTTATATATATTTAAACATTATATAAATATATGCTATAAGCTTTAATAATTATTTAAATTACTTGAATTAATTTATAAATTAAGTTTTATTTATTAAAAGTTAGTTTAAATAAGTATTTGATGGGTTTTTTCAAAACTATTGTCTAGTAGTATAAAAAAAATATTTTAAAAAATTTATAATGACGTGGAAGTCAGTCAACAGATTTCATGTTTTTTCTAAAAAAAATAATTATAATTTTTTTTWAAATTATATTTTTTATTTCTATAACAACTTTTGACGTCTATAACTATATACTGTATATATAAATATATTTATATTTATTTATTTATTTAAAGATATATTTATATTTCAGGGTTTTGATTTCAGGGGGTGGAGGGGTATAGAGAGTAGAGGGACTAAAATGGCAAAAATCTACATATGTTTGTAATATTTTTTTGATTTTTATTATTTATATTTTTTAATGAATATATTTGATGTTTTATAAATAATTTTAATTAATTATTTGTTTAATTTTATTTTGTTTTTATTTTTTAAATCTTTATTTTGTATACATAAGCTATTTATTAGGTAGGAGTACCCCTCCTAGCTATTTGGCTTTAAGCTTATGTGTGGGAATGGGGGTTAAGATTCGGGGGTAAAATCTAGATCTCAGTGAGTTATATGGCTTAACCCCTCCTAATACTCCCCTTACATAGCATCCCTAAAAATGTTATTTAATAGTTACATAAACTAATTAATATTTGATTTTTTATATGAATAAAAAAAAAAATTAATTTATTTTTAGATTACATTTATTTACTTTATTTTATCAATTACTTAGTTTTTGTTGTTTGTTTCAGTCATTTAATTATTTTTTAGTTAAATTATTTTAACTGTTTGTTTGTTATTCTAGTATTATATAAGCTAACAATTAAATTATAAAATAAAAAATAAATAAATAAATACAATAATTATGTTATACTTAAACATAATCTTTATAACTGTTATTACATTATTTGGTATATATATTATAATTATTTTATTTTTTTTATTATTATAATAATTATTATTATTTTCTACTAATTAAACAGTAATTACAACCAAAATCAATGGTAAAACACTTGTGACAGCAAATGATGACACTTTCAACAACAACAACAACAACAACGAGGATGAGGTAGTGTTGGCTAAAAAGCTTAAACTAATAGTCAATCTATTGTCGGCAATCCTAAGCCAACAACAACCACAACAACCACAACAACCACTACTACAACCACAACAACAACCAGAAGAAGAAAATGGCGGACAAAGTAGTAGTAGAAGAATAAGAAGAAGAAGAGGAAGAAGTGGTGATAAAAAAGATAAATTATTAAAAATGTTTGGCAACAATGGCGGCGGTGGCGGCGGTAATGTACTCAACGGTGTAATCAACGGCGGTATAAACGGTGCCATTGGTATCCAACGATTGGGCGAGACTATAGGTTCGGGATTTGGCAGTATTCTCGGTCAACCGGGTCAAGCACTGGGACGTGCAGCCGGTAGTCTGGGTGGCATTATAGCCGCACCGTTAGGTGGTCTTTTTGGAGCCATAACTGGCGGTGTGAATGGTCTGTTCGGTAATCTTGGTGGCAATGGTGGTGGTAATGGCTATCCCAATGGTAATGGTGGTGGTAATGGCAATGGTAATGGTGGTGGTAATGGCAATGGTAATGGTGGTGGTAATGGCAATGGTAATGGTGGTGGTAATGGCAATGGTAATGGTGGTGGTAATGGCAATGGTAATGGTGGTGGTAATGGCAATGGTAATGGTGGTGGTAATGGCTATCCCAATGGCAATGGTAATGGTGGTGGTGGGTAATGGCAATGGTAATGGTGGTGGTGGTAATGGCAATGGCAATGGTGGTGGTAATGGCAATGGCAATGGCAATGGTGGTGGTAATGGCAATGGCAATGGTGGTGGTAATGGCAATGGTGGTGGTAATGGCTATACCAATGGTGGTGGCAATGGTGGTGGTAATGGCTATACCAATGGCAATGGCAATGGTGGTGGTAATGGCAATCCCAGTACCAGTGCATTAAGCTATGGCCAACTATTAGATGTTGTTGCTAGTTTTAATAAAACATAAAACTAAAGTTAAAATTAATAATAATTAATTTTTTTAAAAAAAATTATACAATCATTATTATAATAAATATGATGCAGATCTACAAATAGCTAAACTAAACTAAACTAGCTAAGGTCAATTAAATAATTTTATAAATTTTTTATTTATAATATAATTATTTTTTGTTTAAAATACACAAAATTGTTTTTTTTTCTTAAATTAATAAATTTCTGTTATTTTTTTGTTGTTGAATATTATTTCAGATGAAATTGTTTTTTATTTGAAAATAAATTCATAAAAACTTATATTATATTTTTAAAATAATAAAACAATTTATTAATCAATAAATTGTTTAATTAATATATTATTGTTTATATATATATGGTATATGTGTTATATGTTTAGTTAATTTAAATCTAGATTTTATTGATTTTTGTTTTATATATTAAAAAAAATATTTTTATTTATTATAATCTTTTATTAATTATATAAATATATTTACAAATAAATAAAAATTAATATTAACTTATATTTATTAATATTTAGTCTAATAATTAGTATATTTTTTTGCAGTCAATTTTTAAGCTATTGTTTAGTACAGTATAATAGTATAGGTCTATAAAATAAAATATATTTTTTAATTTTTTTATAATGACGTGGAAGTTTGCTAATAGTATTTATTTATTATTTTTTATGTCTAATTTAAACTTATTTTTAAAAATTAATTTTTATTTTCATTTCTATAGTGACATTTGACGTCTAAATTATTTTTGTTTTATTAGATATATATATATATCCGGTTTGCTTAAAGTGTTTTCGTATCTTATGGTGGGGTGGGGTATAGGGAGGGGTAGAAAAGTAAAAAAAGTCTTGAAAACTTATAAAATATTTTATTTATTAATGTTTTAATATTTTTTAAAAATATTTTAATGCATATATTTAACTTTAAAATTAATATTAATTAATTAACTAGTTTTTTGTGTATAATATTTATTTTGTATATTTATTTGTTGGGGTGGGGCCTCCTAACTATTTGGTTTTAAGCTAGTAGAGGATAGGACCCCCCCCCCAAAAAAAATATTGATATCAGTGTGTAGTATAGATTACCCCCCCCCCCTAGCCAACCCCTTTAGCAACACTTAAACTTTTTATATAATAATTATTAAAACTAAACAATATTTGATTTTTTTTAAATATTATTTATTTTACTTGATTTTATCAATTATTAATTTTGTTGTTTCCATAACAACATTTGATGTCATTAACTAAATTTTTAATTAATATAATATTATAAACTAAACAGTATTTGATATTTTATTGAAAAAAAAATTAATAATAATTTTTAGTTTACTTTAAGTATTTGTTTCAATAATTTAATTATTATTATTTTAGTATTACTAAAAAAATAAGTCTAAAAAAATCAAACAACAATTATGTTTAGATTAAACATAATATTTCTAATTGTTTTTACATTGTTTGGTATATTATTATTATTATTATTATTATAATTATTATTATTTTTTTAGAAACTATTATTATTATTAAATTATTCAAACTATTATTTTTTTAAAATAAATTAATAGTTATTTTTAATATAAATTTTTTTTCTCAATACAACAGTAATTACAAACAATATCAATGGTTTAGATGTTCAGAAAAATGATGCCATTGTCAGCAACAACAACAACAACAACAACAACAACAACAACAACGATGACGAGGATAGCGTTGATTTGAATAGAAAATACAAACTACTGGTCAAAGTTTTTTCGCAAATACTTAAAAAACAAAATGGCGGACAACGTTTAGATAGAAAACTAAAATCTAGTGGTACTACTACTACTACTACTAGTAATAATAATAATAATGTAGCATACGTTACTGGTAACAACAATAATGATAATAATAATAATAAAGTGATAACTATGACAAAAGGAGAACTAAATAGATTATTAGGAATACATGATAATAATCAAAATGGCGGTAAAACTGGTAATGGTGGTAGTGGTGGTAAAAATAATGATGATTCAAAATTTACTATTACCGTGGCCGATTTAGAAAGATTACTACAGTCACAATCTAATAGAAAACAAAATGGCAGTATCTATTATATAGAAGAAGATGATAAAGTGTATAGAACCACACAAATAATAGAAACACCTGTAGATAAAGTACCTGTAGTTGGAGGTGCCATTTATCTTACTAATGGTGGTGCTGCTATAGGTAGTGTTGGTGGTGGTGCTGGTGGTTGGGGTGCTTATCCAGTCAGTAATGCTAATGTTCATATTAATGGTGGTGCTAATATAGGTAGTGGTGGTGGTGGTGCTACTATTAGGGCTGGTGATGGTGGTGGTTGGAATCCTAGTAATACAGTTGTTGGTGGCTTGGGTGCTTATCCAGTCAATAATGGTGGTCCTAATATAGGTAGTGGCGGTGGTGGTGGTTGGGGTGCTTATCTAGTCAATAATGGTGGTGCTAGTATAGTTAGTGGTGGTGGTGGTGGTGCTGCTGCTGTTAGGGCTGGTGATGATGGAAAAGTAGATGGTGGTGCTGTTGATAATAATCGTGGTGAAGGTATTGGTGATAAAAAGTTTAATCAACTAGTAGATTATGTTGAACGAAATAATAAGGCCAATAATAATAATAATAATAATCAAGGAAACGTTTATAGTTCTAGTTATATAATAAATAGCGGCTCTGGTAGTAGCAGTAAAAGTAATAGTAATTTGATAACTATTACAAAAGGACAACTAAAAAAATTACTAGGTGGCCAAGATAATCAAAATGGCGGTCAAAGTAGTGGTGGTCAAGATAATGATGATGATAAAAAAGAAATAACTATTACCAAGGATCAATTACATAGATTAATACAGTCGCAAGTTTCTAGTAAACAAAATGGTGGTAGCGATAATAAAGTGGTAAATCTATTACCATTACCTTTAGATGAAACCATTACCGGTGTTGTTGGTGTTGGTGGTGTTGGTGGTGTTGGTGGTCTTACTGGTGTTGGTGGTGGTTATGGTGTTCATGGTCTAAATGATAATGGTAATGTTGGTGCTAATGGTGCTCAATTAGGTGATGGTAATCGTGGTGGTAGTAGTGATAAGGTTCATATTATTAATGTTAGCGGTGAAGGTAATGGTCGTGTAAAAGTACACCAACTAGGAAATATAGCTAAACAAATTGATAGTCAAAATGGCGGTCAAAAAGATAATGGTAATGTTCGTGCTAATGATGGTGATATAGGTGCTACTGCTGCTGCTAATGATGATGATGATGGTAAAAATAGTGGTGGTAGTGGTAGTGGTGATGATAGTTATGAAATTATTAATGCTACCGGTGGACGTAATGGTATTCTAAATATGGACCAACTACAAAATCTATATGGTCAAATTCAAAAGCAAAATGGCGGACAAAATGGCAGACAAAATGGCGGACAAAATGGTGGACAATCATATACAGTTGGCGATAATTTAGTATATGTTAAAAAACTTCAATAATAATCAATAATAATCTATTGATATATAAATATATATAAATGTTTATAAATGTTATTAATGAAATAAATAAAATCTATTTAAAAAATATATTTATCTTTTTTATTTTAAATTTTATAATGACGTCCGACCAATAGTTTTTATGTTTTATCTAAAAAAATAAATATKTTTTTTTTTAATTATTTATTTTTTAAATTTCTCTAATAACATTTGAAGTCTATAACTATTATATATATATTTAATGRTATATTTATATCAAGTTTACTAAATTGTTTCAATCTCAGAGGCGTGAAAGGGGTATACAGAGGTGGGTTAATATGGCAACAAAAAATATTGATCTCAATATGTTGTATAACTTTGCCCCCCTTACCCACCCCCTATAAAAATGCAAAAATATTTATATAGTAACAACATTAAAAAGTATTTTATTTTTCATTTAATATTTTTTATTTGATTTGATTTTATTAATTACTAATTTTGTTGTTTGTTTTAATCAATTAATTTTTCAAAGAAAAAAAATTATTATTTGTATATAAGGTTAATAATAATTAATATTTAAATTAAATGTTAAACAATAAAATAATTATAACAACGCTGTATTTATATATAATTTTGTTTTTTTTATTTTAATTAAATAGATTTAAAAAATTAAATTAATTTTCAAAACAATTTTTAATTGTTATCTATTATTAATGAAAAACATTTTAATTTCCAAAAAAATAATAAAAATAAATTAGCTTTACATTTATTGATTACATAAACTAACTAAATATTTAACATTTAAAAAATAATTAATTAATTTAAGTTAAATAAATTCATTAATAGATAGCAATATCTGAAACATTAATTAACTAAAAAAAATAAAAATACTGTAAAACCTGGTATAAATTACTTAATAATTTTTTATTTAAACTAATTAATTATAAATAATAAATTTTTGGATATCTCACATTTGGCATTAACACACATATATAATAACATTTAGAAATATATACTATATATATTTTATATATATATATATATAATTTTAATATAATAAATTATTGATTTTATTAAACAAAAAATTCGTTATTAAATCTTATTTTTTATTGTTTTTTAGTTTAGATTAATGTTATAAAAATCAATTTTTATTTATATATATCTAATAATAATAATTAAATAAGTATTAAAAAAAAGAGATGATCTACAAAAATTACTTTACTTAAAACAAAATGGTCGACAAAATTGTCGACAAAATGGCTGACAAAATGGCTGACAAAATGGCTGACGAAATGGTTGACAAAATTGTTAACAAAATGGTTGACAAAATGGTCGTCAAAATGGTGGTCAAAATGGTTGATAAAATGGTTGTCGAAACGATTGATAAAAAGGTCGACAAAATTATGGACAAATTGGTTAATAAAATGGACAAATATATTCAGATAGCTATCATATAATATATATAATATAATATAAAATACAGTGTATGGGCTATTGATAACTTGGAAAAAACAAAATTATAAAAATTGAATGAAATAATAATTTTATTGTTATATAAATTATAGAAATATATATATATATATATAAATGTTATTTATTATTATTATTAGTTAATTATATTGTTATCTTGTAAGTGATAAGACACAAACATATATAGTATAATAAATATATATATTATATAATATTATATAAATATTAAATAAATAAATATATTATAATATAATAAATATACAGTGGCTCATCATGAATCGAACCCGGGGCATCGTATTACTATATATATATATATATATAGTAATACGATGCCCCGGGTTCGATTCATGATTAGCCATAGTTGTTTATTGTTAACTAATTATTATTTATTATTAAGATTTAAGTAAAATAATGAAAAATTTTATAGATTTAAGTTTTTAGTCTACTAATAGTTGTAGTAATAGTATAGGACTAATAAAAAACAAATAATTTTTATGATTACGTGGAAGTCCGTCAAATAGTTTCTATAGTTGTATAGTATATAAAAATCTATTAAAAAATTTAATTGAAATTAATTAATTTTATATTTCTATAACAACTAATTGACGTTAATAATTATTTTTTAATTAATATCATAAATTATACAATATTAGATATATATATTTTTTTTAAAAAATATTTAGTTTTTATTTCATTCATTTAATTATTAGTATTTTTTTGTATTATAAGTTATAAACTAATAAATAAATATAAAGGAAAAAAATAACAACAATTATGTTAAGATTAAACATAATCCTAATAATTGTTTTTACATTGTTTGGTATATTATTAATAATTTTTAATATGAATTATTAATTTTTAATAAAAAAAATATTTGTCTCTCTATCTCTCTCTCTCTCTCTCTCTCTCTCTCTCTCTCTCTCTCATAAACAGTAATTACAAACAATATCAATGGCATACACTTGAATAGGAATACAAAAGAGCTGATTGTCACAAAAATCATCAACAAAAACAATGATGACTTACTGGATGGCATAGAATTGAATAGTAAATACAGACTACTGGTCAAAGTTTTTTCGCAAATCCTAAAAGAAGAAATACGACGTCAACTACCACAACAACAACAACAAAATGGCGAACATAGAATAATTAGAATTATTGATAGAAAACTAAAATCTAGTGGTAATGGCAACAACTATAACAATAATAATAATAATAATAATAATAATCAAAATGGCGGCGGTAATGGTGGTAGCAATAATAATAATAATAATAATAATAATAATAATAATAATAATAATAATAATAATAATAATAATAATAATAATAATAATGATCRGATAACTATTACRAAAGCCRGTCTACAAARATTACTTCAAGATTACAWTAAAAATCAAAATCAAAATGGTGGAACTGGTGGTRGWACTGGTGGTAGTGGTAATGGTAATAGTGGAAATGGTAATGGTGGAAATGGTAATGGTGGAAATGGTAATGGTGGAAATGGTAATGGTGGAAATGGTAATGGTGGAAATGGTAATGGTGGTAATGGTAATGGTGGTAATAATGGTAATGGTGGTAATAATGGTAATGGTGGTAATAATGGTAATGGTGGTAATAATGGTAATGGTGATAATATACTAASTATTAGAAAAGAACATTTACAGAAAATWCTACTAGATCTTCAAAAACAAAATGGYGGTAATGGTAATAATGATAATAATGGTGTACTAAGTCTTACCCCGGAACAATTAAGACAACTACTATTAGACTATGAAGCTAAACTTAAAAAAGAAGCTGCTGGTGGTGCTGGAGGTAAAACTGATACTGGTAATAATCCTAGTACTAGTAATAATCCGGATAATGGTAGTAGTAGTAGTAGTAGTAGTAGTAGTAGTAGTAGTAGTAGTAGTAGTAGTAGTAGTAGTAGTAATGTTAAAGTTGTTGGTAATGGTCTTAGTTTTGATAAATTTAGCAAAGAACTAATCTTAAGATATGGTCCATTATATACTGATCAAGAACATCGACTATTCTATGATAAATATCGCGAATACAAYTATGATCTAGGTAGACTTTTAGATTTTATGTTAAAATATAAAAACAATGCAAACAACAATTACATCACCACWACCACTACCACAACCACAACTGCCATCATTATCGTCGTCAWCRCAATCTRWTTATRGACCAGTTAGATTAATTGAACAGATTGTCGATGTTGACAATGAAAATACTGGAGGAAATGCTAGAAGATGGAGAAGCCAAGTTGAAGAATAATGGATCCATCGAAAATTATTAATRATGAWATATTTATATTTATATATATATATATATATGATGWAAATTTAATAATTTATATGATGTAGATTTAATAATATATATATATTTAATAAAAAATTATTAATTATTYAACTATTTAGTCTATTTATTTATTTTTCAAAAAATTTAATTRTGTATATGGTCATACTGATTAATATATATATATATATGTTGWTATATATATATGTTAATAGTATAAAAATATGTAAAATTTGAGCTAAAACATTTATTTTTWAAAAAATCAAATATGATTTTTTTGTACATTTTTATTTAAATGGTATGTCATATGTCAATTTTTTTTTAATTTTTTTTATTTACATTAAATCTAAATATTTATGAATTTAAATAAATTTTATTTATTAATATAATCTATTTTTTAATATATGATAAATTATAAAACTTTTCAGTTTTCTTTTTTATTATTATTTTTATTAATTATATATATTTATAAGTGTTATACAGTGGACAATGTTTTTAAAACATATATATATATATATAATAGTACAATGCCTYTCGGGTTCGATACCTAATGAGCCACTGTTTTTTTTTGTTTATTAATTATATATTATGTAATAACAGTAAAAAAATTATCTATATATAGATAATTTACAATTTTAGTCTAATAGTTGTAGTAATAGTATAGGTCTATAAAAAAATATTATGATTACGTGGAACTCAGCCAATACTTTYAATATATTATTTTTAGAAAAAAAAATAAAAATAATTTAATTAATTTAAAAATTATGTTTCTATAACAACATTTGACGTCTATATATGTATTTTTAAATATTATTAGATATTTTTATAAAAAAAAATTTATTCACTTATATTATTATTTTGTTTTATTATTATTCTAAGCTAACAATAATAATAATAATAATATATTTTTGTTTAAAACAAAAATTCAAACAACAATTATGTTTAGATTAAACATTATATTTATGACTGTTTTTACATTGATTGGTATATTATTCATATTATTTTTAGACACAATTATTATTATAATTATTATTCAAAYTATAATTTTAAAAAAAATATTTAATTGATTTTCTCTTTTTTCTTAATTACAAACAGTAATTACAAACAATATCAATGGTTTAGATATTCAGACAAATGATGCCATTGTCAGCAAMAACAACAACAACRACAACAACAACAACAACGACAACAACAACAACAACAACAACAACAACAACAACAACAACAACAACAACGACAACAACGATGAAGACTTGGATGGATTAGAGTTGAATAGCAAATACAAACTACTGGTCAAAGTTTTTTTTGGCAAATCCTAAAAATAGAAGATAAACCTACTGAACAAAATGGCGTACAAATAATAGATAGAAAACTAAAATCTAGTAGTAATGGTAGTCAATAATCAGTCAGAATACAAGAAGTTTTTATTAATTAATTTTTTTTTTAAAAAAAAGATAATCTATTTATTTTTATAATAAAAATCAATTAGTATTTAATATGTGACGGTTCGGGTCTAAGGTTTACCGTCAGAATGCCCGTAAAGTAAAAAAACGAAACAATATGCAATGCGGGGTATGTTTGATAGGGACATGTGACGTAATTTATGAACGGATTGCTATTAGAAGACTATTTAAGGGTTACATATATTTGTATAGCTTATCTATTACGCCACAGTATATATGAATGGCCCTTTCGGGGCTCTGGTCATTGGTAACTGCGCTTATATATCGGTATTTAGTATCGGAAGCCTACTATCAGAGCTCGGGATGACTTATCTGTGGTAACAGAATAATAGCCAAACCCTAATTCACATTAGGCTTTCACTCACTATTCAAATAAATGAGACTTGAAGCCCCTCCTAGACTAGCTATTGCTAGCCTAAGCTCACTTTTATTGATAATTACAAATTACAGTATTTAACATAATAATTAATTAAACATATTTATAATAATAATAATAATAATAATAAAAATAATAATAATAATAATAATAATAATAATAATAATAATAATAATAATAATAATAATAATAATACTAGAAATTATGAAGTTATAGTTAATGATAGAATTGGTTTTGGTAATGATATACATTTTATGATCTGGATATTGATCCGACTATTAGATTTGATGAATTTAAAAAACTAYTAACTAGAAATATTAATTATACATTTTCTGATAATCAATTTCATCAAATTCATAAACAATTGAAACATAAAAATGGTTTTATACAGTTATATAAGGAAATTCCCGATGAATCAGAATCAACAGTTGATGAAGTTTTATATGATAGATATGGAAATRTTMGAGGACGTTTAAGTGAATTGAAAAAGTCAAAATTAAATTAAAATCTATATATATATATATATATATAATATTATATATACAGTATATATATGTGTCAATATTRTATGGTTAAAAATATGAATAAAATTTGAACTAATTTTGATTTCTTTTTTTCTATTAATAGAATTAATGTACTATTAAAATACTATGTAGTTTTTTTTGTTGTAAATTTAAATTTATGTGTGACTGTTCGGTTTAAGGTTTACCGTCATAAAATAGCCCGTAATAAAATAACTAACTAAAAATATTATGTTTAATCTAAACATAATTGTTGTTTGAATTATTTTTTTATTATACAAAAACAAAATTATTATTATAATTGTTAGCTTATATTAGTAATAATAATAATAAAACAAACTAATAAAATAAGTGAATGTTTTATTTTTTTAAAATATCTAATACTGTTTAGTATATGATATTATATTATTTTAAAAATATTTATATAAACGTCAAATGTTGTTATAGAAACATAATTTATTTTTTAAATTTCAATTAAATTATTTATAGTATTTTAACTAATAAATTTATAAGTATTGGTTGAGTTGACACTTAATCATAATTTTTTTTTTAATTATTTTAAATGATTTTCTAGTAATTTTTGTAGTAATCAGAATACAAGAAGTTTTTATTAATTAATTTTTTTTTTAAAAAAAAGATAATCTATTTATTTTTATAATAAAAATCAATTAGTATTTAATATGTGACGGTTCGGGTCTAAGGTTTACCGTCAGAATGCCCGTAAAGTAAAAAAACGAAACAATATGCAATGCGGGGTATGTTTGATAGGGACATGTGACGTAATTTATGAACGGATTGCTATTAGAAGACTATTTAAGGGTTACATATATTTGTATAGCTTATCTATTACGCCACAGTATATATGAATGGCCCTTTCGGGGCTCTGGTCATTGGTAACTGCGCTTATATATCGSTATTTAGTATCGGAAGCCTACTATCRGAGCTCGGGATGACTTATCTGTGKTAACAGAATAATAGCYAAACCCTAMTTCACMTTAGGCTTTCAMTCACTATTCAAATAAATGAGACTTGAAGCCCYTCCTAGACTAGCTATTGCTAGCCTAAGCTCACTTTTATTGATAATTACAAATTACAGTATTTAAAATAATAATTAATTAAACATATTTATAATAATAATAATAATAATAAATTATAATCTTAATTAAACAATTAAACAATATATTAATAAATAGKATATTAATATARAATTGATAATAATATTAAATATAGATAATTATAATCAAATTWCTTAATTTGATTAAACTGTATTTTAAGAATATAATAGAGAAATACATAGAGATACAGTATATTATTTTTATAATGTTAAAGTTAACTTTATATTTTATAATGTTAAAGTTAACTTTATATTTTAATTAATGTCTTTGGAAGCGCTTAAGTGATGTATAGACCATCACATATGTAAAATTTAAAATTCAACATAAATATTTGTGATGGCCTAAACATCACTTAAGCGCTTCCAGTGTCATCAAAGCAATACAAARTTACTTTGTATGTTATAAAGAATATCTACTGTACATATTTATATTTCTCTGTGTATTTTCTCTATTATAAGTTAAAATATATTTTAATTAAACATTGTTATATATAATTATATTTCATATTATTACTAATTTTGTATTTACTTATTATTTCTTATTATTATGTTTATTTGTTTAAATTGATTTATGCTTTATTATTAATTATGTAAATTAATTAAATTAATTATTATTATGTAAAATACTGTAATTTGCAATACATGTAATCTATTGACTATCTCACTATAATTATTAATAAAAGTAAGTTCAGGGCTAGCAATAGCTAGTCTAGGATGGACTTCAAAGTATAAACAGTTGTATCACTTATTTGAATAGTAAGTGCAAGCCTTAGGTGAAACATAGTTTGGCTATAATTCCATATAAACCCGGATAAGTCATTCCGAGTTCCGATTCAAGGACTTCCGATACTAAATACCGATATATAAGCGCAGTTACTAATGATCAGAGCCCCGAATGGGCCATTCATATATACTGTGACGTGATTAATAAGCTTTCCAAATATACCGGAACTCATAAATATTGTTCAAATAGCATCCCATTTATAAATTACCTCTCAGTTCCCTATGAAATATACCTCGCATTGCTTATTGCTTCGTAAGTCTACTTTATGGGCATTCTGACGGTAAACCATAGACCCGAACCGTCACATATTAAATACTAATTGATTTTTGTTATAAAAATAAATAGATTATCTTTTTTTTWAAAAAAAAATTAATTAATAAAAACTTCTTGTATACTGATTACTACAAAAATTACTAGAAAATCATTTAAAATAATTAAAAAAAAAAATTATGATTAAGTGTCAACTCAACCAATACTTATAAATTTATTAGTTAAAATACTATAAATAATTTAATTGAAATTTAAAAAATAAATTATGTTTCTATAACAACATTTGACGTTTATATAAATATTTTTAAAATAATATAATATCATATACTAAACAGTATTAGATATTTTTAAAAAATAAAATATTCACTTATTTTATTAGTTTGTTTTATTATTATTATTACTAATATAAGCTAACAATTATAATAATAATTTTGTTTTTGTATAATAAAAAAATAATTCAAACAACAATTATGTTTAGATTAAACATAATATTTATAACTGTTTTTACATTATTTGGTATATTATTAAAATTATTTATATATTTTATAGACACAATTATTATTATTAATTATTATTAATTATTATTAATTATAAATAATAATAATAATAATAATTTTTTTAATATAAAAAATATTTATTTTATTATCTCTTTCTTAACAATACAACAGTAATTACTAGACTGACCACTCATTTTTATTAATATCCTGTATAACCATAAGATTTTTATATATTTAACCTGTATATTCCTGTATATATTTTATTCAAACCTGTATTTTAACCTGTATAAATAATTATAGATATTAAATAAAATTAAATATGTTTTATTAATTTTTCCAATGTTTTACAGATTTCAGTATATCATTATTATCTTTTATATAATCATAAAATTCTTGACAATTTAATGAAAAATTTGTTTTAATACAAATCTCTGATTTAATTAATTGTAAATTCATATGAGATCTCTCATCTCTTAATACTTTTCTCATTAAACTGAATGTTCGCTCAACAAAATCATTACTAATTGGTATACACAATATTGATTCAATAATTTTAAGTAAATTAGGTAAATTAATATTTGAAAATATGTTACAATAAATTTTAATATTATTTAATGACTTGATGTTATAATCAAGTTTATTTAAATAAACATTAAATAAATTAATTTCATCAAAAATATCATCAAAATTAATCTCAATATTCATTATTTTTGCTATATTAACAATATTATCATAATTTAAATTTTGATCCAAATTTAATTTTGAAAATAAAAGATACGGTGATTCATTAAAATCAAAATGATTACACAAATATTGAATTGCACGTGTGTAAACAACTTTACAATTATTAATAAATTCATTTTTATCATTAATATTTAATTTTGTTATATTATCTCTAACAAAAATACTAAAAAATTTATTATCTAATCTATTTTGTAATTGTGTTTTCAATTTACTCATAATATCGAATAGATTTGTAGCATTGGTATCGCTTTTTTCTAATAACTTAATATTATCAAAAAATAATTTCATTAAATGAGATGAAAAATGTAAATACAGCTCATTAATGGTTATTGTATTAGAGTTGTCTGACCACACAAAATCCCAAATAATTTGATGACAATCATCCGTACCCAAGGCTATGAAGTAGGCTTTAAGTGGTTGGATGTGATCTATAAGTCTAGTAACTGCTGGATATAATGTTAGCATCTTGTCGTTACATGTTTTTTAAGTTTCTCAAATTCAATATCACAAAAATCATAACAACTTTTTAGGCTTTCCAATCGTTTAGCTGATACCGAAAAATGTGAGTAAATTTTCAAAACTAAATTTTCGACATCAAAATTTAATTTATTTATCGCAAATTTTATTGTATTATTTAAAACATGACAGTTACAATTTGCTTTTATTATGTAATTGTTTCGGTCAATAAAGTTTTTATAAACTGATTGGTGTTTACCATAATTTACTGAAGCATTATCAGCAGTAAATGCTTTCATTTGATTTAATTGTAATTTATTTTTTGACATACATTCGGTTATTCTATTGTATATAGCATTTGAAGTTTCATTACTATCTTCATAGAAATCGAGTATAAAATTTTGTATACCATTTTCAATGCAAAAATATTGAATAACAATAGGAAAATATTTAATATTTCCTTTATTTGATGCATCACTTACCACACAAAATGGTTTATTTATAACAACATTTAAATGCTTATCAATTGATAGTTGACATAAAATGTTAGCCGCTATGCCCTCCATTTTTGTCCGACCACATTGAAGTTGTTTAACAATATTAGAGTCATTTATTACAGTTTTTATTAGTTTAACATCGCAATCACTTGAACGATAACTTAAATTGTGTGATATTGAATGATAGGTAAAACATAGATCACAAATTGCTAATGATTTTTCATCCGTAGAAACTTTGGTTACAAATTTATTTAATGATTGACACATATTTACCGATTGGGCACTAGTTTTATGTCGATTTGATGTCAAGTGTGTCTTAATTGCAGATATACCTTCATATTTGATAGTAAATGAGTTTTTACAATAACCACAAAATGCGGTTAAATCATCACTTTTTTGTAACCAGTTTTTGTATTCACTAATTTTCAACCAATTTTCTTGAAATGAATTTAAACCTCTTTTAGATTTTGATGCCATAATTTGATGATAATTAATAACAAATCACACACTTGTAAATAAAGTTTGTTTCATAAAACGTGTTTTTACTAAAAATGTATTTTATGAATATTAAAAAATATTTATTACCTAAATATTACTTATTCTCTAGTATTTGTCAACAAATTTTAATATTGAACTTTATTTTATTTGAACATACAGTATATCACAAGTAATATTGTATAGCATTACAGTTTTATAGTTTATCAAACCTGTATACTACATTATACAGGTTAACCCCTTTCCTGTCGCCTGTATGTAACCCTTGTTTCCTGTATGATACAGGTGGCACCTGTATGGGTGGTCAGTCTAGTAATTACAGACAATATCAATGGTTTAGACATTCAGATGGTATTAATTGCATACAATTTTTAGCGCATTTTTTCATTGAAATGATTTTTATTAGCGTAATTTTTTTTAATTGTATTAATTATATATAGTTTTGAAATTTATAATTATTTAGTTGGTTATCAAAGCTAAGGTCTATGATAAACAACATATAAACTATAATAGTACGATAATCTGTGTTCGATACCTGATGAGCCTGATTGTTGTTTATTGTTATTTAATTTTTTTATTAATATATTAACTATAAGTTTCTAAATATTTATATAACTAGTAATCTAGTAGTAGTAGTAGTAGTAATAGTATAGGTCTATAAAAAAAATCAAAAATCAAATTTTATTTTCTATGATTACGTGGAAGTCAGCCAATAGTTTAGAAAACAAAATAATAATTTAATTAATAACTTATTTATTATTTTTAATGTTTCTATAACAACATTTGACGTCTATATTAGTGTTTTATATGAAAAAAAAACATTTTTAATTAATATAATACTATATACTAAACAGTATTAGATATTTTTATAAAAAAAATAATTTAGTTGATTTTAGTTTATGGATACAGTTATATGATAATAATAATTATTATTTAGTTTTATTAGTATTATAGGCTAACAATTATAATAATAAAAAAAAGTGTAAAAATAAAAAACAAAAACAACAATTATGTTAAGATTAAACATAATATTTCTAACTGTTTTTACATTGTTTGGTATATTATTAATAATTTTTTTAGATACTATTATTATTATTAGATTATTCAAAACTATTATTTTTTAAATATATTATTATTTATTTTAAATATTAAAAATAATTAATTTGTTTTTTTCTCTCCTCCATTACAACAGTAATTACAAACAATATCAATGGTTTAGACATTCAGACAAATAAAGAAATTGTTAGAAACAACAACAACAACAACAACAACGACAACAATAACGATGAAGACTTGGATGGATTAGAGTTGAATAACAAATACAAACTACTGGTCAAAGTTTTTTCGGAAATCCTTAAAAAACAATCTGAACAAAATGGCGGACAAAGAGTTGCAAGAAATGATAAAAAATTAAAATCTAATTTTAATAATAATAATAACAACTACAACAACAATAACAACAACAACAACAACAACAACAACAATAACAACAACAATAACAACAATAACAACTTCAACAACAATAAAAACAACTACAATAACAACAACAATAATAATAATAATAATAATAATGATCTGATAACTATTACAAAAGGCAATCTACGAAGTGTACTAAAAAAAGAAGCTAATAATCAAAATGGCGGTCAAACTGGTGGTAGTAATGCTGATGATAATGATCTGATAACTATTAGGAAAATCGATCTAAAAACATTACTTGATAAACCAGATTTAATACATATAAATAAAAAAGATTTAGAAGATCTTCTTAAAAGACTAATAAAGAATAGAAATCAAGGTAGTAATATAAATGATGGTGGAATTGGTGGTAATGGAATTAATATACTTGATAATATAAATGTTGGTGGTAAAGGTGGTAGTCAAAATGGTGGTAGTCAAAATGGTGGTAGTCAAAATGGTGGTAGTCAAAATGGTGGAATTGGTGGTAATGGAATTAATATACTTGATAATATAAATGTTGGTGGTAAAGGTGGTAGTCAAAATGGTGGAAGTCAAAATGGTGGTAGTCAAAATGGTTATGGTCAAAATGGTGGTAGTCAAAATGGTGGTGGTCAAAATGGTGGTAGTCAAAATGGTGGAAGTCAAAATGGTGGAAGTCAAAATGGTGGTAGTAGAGTTGTTATCATTGGTAATGCTGGTGTTAATGTTCAAAATAGAAATTATGTTAATTATACTATCAATATTAATGATGTTAATGGTCATATCAAGTCTATCAATTTTATAATTTATGGTTATATTGATTATGATGCGTTTAAATTACAAGTAATTAATAAAACTAATTATGAATTATCTGATGATATATTAAAGCTACTTTATGAACGATTGAAAACCAAAACCGAAAACTTCCAGATATTTACTAAATTACAACAGCAAACAGTTTATATACCAAGGAATTAAAAGATTAAAATTGAATAATCAATATGTTTTAAATGAATAAAATATTTGAAAAATATTGTTTTTTGCTTTATATAATTATTGTAAGTGTGTGTATGTGTGTGTATGTGTGAGTATGTGTGAGTATGTGTGTGTATGTGTGAGTATGTGTGAGTATGTGTGTGTATGTGTGAGTATGTGTGTGTGTGTGTATGTGTGTGTATGTGTGTGTATGTGTGTGTATGTGTGTGTATGTGTGTGTATGTGTGTGTATGTGTGTGTATGTGTGTGTATGTGTGTGTATGTGTGTGTATGTGTGTGTATGTGTGTGTATGTGTGTGTGTGTGTGTGTGTGTGTGTGTGTGTGTATGTGTGTGTATGTGTGTGTATGTGTGTGTATGTGTGTGTGTGTGTGTATGTGTGTGTGTGTGTGTATGTGTGTGTGTGTGTGTGTGTGTGTGTGTATGTGTGTGTATGTGTGTGTATGTGTGTGTATGTGTGTGTGTGTGTGTGTGTGTGTGTGTGTATGTGTGTGTATGTGTGTGTATGTGTGTGTATGTGTGTGTATGTGTGTGTATGTGTGTGTATGTGTGTGTATGTGTGTGTATGTGTGTGTATGTGTGTGTATTTGTGTGTATGTGTATGTGTATGTATGTATGTGTATGTGTGTATTTGTGTGTGTGTTTAAAAAAAATAGTTTCTCATTTATTATCTACTATTTTCTAACTAACTAAGCAATTATTTATTATTTATTTTTTAAAAACAATTTATTTAAGTTAACAAATTTCATTAATAGATAGCAATACATGAGACATTAATTAATTAAAATACTTAAAACATTTTATAAATTACTTTTAATTTACTTTATATCATAAATTAAATTAAAATATACCGTATTTGGCAATATTATAACATTAGAGAATAAAATTAATATAAAATATTTGTTAGACTAAATTTTGTTATTAAATTATTGTTAAACTTTATATTTTAATTAAATTTTACTCTTTATATATATATATTATAAGAAATTATAATTATTTTTTTAGATATTTATTGTTTTTAAATATATTAGATTTTTTACATAATATAATACTTATTAATAAAAGCATACCTTACATATGCATATTAAAAAAAATAAGTTGTTATTAAAAAAATATACTAAAAATATTTAGTTAAAATTATAAACATTTTATTTAAAAAATTTTTGAAATGTTGAACTTTATTTTATCTTTTGTAAGTTAAAATTAAAGTTAATTATTAAATTAATAATTTTTTTTAAATCATAATAGTTTAATATTTATTTAATAGATTTATTATTACTAATATAATATTTATTATACAATAACAAAATAGTTTAATTAATAAGTATTTTATTTTAATAAAATAAAATTTTAAGACAATAAAAAACATCTGTAATTAAAAGTGATATTGAATTTTATATGACGTTAATATACTTTTTTTTTAATTAAAAATTTGTTTTTCAAAAATCTCTATTTATTACTATTTTATTAATTATAAATAAAATTTTATTTTATTTTTATAATTTAGTATAATATAGTTTATTACTGAAAACTATTGTCTGATCAACAAAAAAAAAATAACTAATAATTTAATCTAAAATACAAATATAAATTTATATATAATTGTTATTTTTCTAAATTATTTATGACTAGAATTTAATATGAAATATAATATTAAACAATAAAAAAAAAATTTAACTTAAGTTTTAATAAATTTAAAAAAACATTTGCTTACATCCGTCCAATGAAATTGATATCAATTTAGTTTTTACTAAAATTTTTAGTTGACGTCTATTTGCTAATAAAAAACATATTTATATTAATTATAATTTTAATTTAATACACAAAAAATATCATATAATTAACTTTTTTTTAAAAAAACTAACTATACATTAGTTAGATTTTAGTTTCAGCTAAATCAAGTTATCTATATTTATAATTATTATTATTTATAATTTTAAAATTATTAAATATTTAATAATTTCTATAGAATTATGACTAAACTAAACATTATATGTCTAACAACTATACTAACATTGTTTGGTAATTATTATTATAGATAATTTAATTTATTTATATTATTATTAAAGTATTATATTAAAGTATTAATTTTATTTTTTTTGAAACTAAAAACAAATAATTATTTTAATATTTTTTTAATAAAAATTTTTTTTAACCAAAACACTACAAAAGTAATAACAACAACAATCAATGCGGACGCCAATGACAATCAGGAGGAGCTAGAGTTGGCCAAAAAATTTAAACAAGTAATCAAATTGTTGGCTCATGTACTAAACGATGATCAACAACAACAACAACAACCACAACAACAACCTCAAGCTGGAAGTGGTCGAGGAGTTGTCCAAAAAGATAAAAAACTAAAAAATGTTTTTGCCGGTGCGGCTGGGGGAGGTATGATTGGCGCACGTATTGGCCAACAAGTGGGAAATGATTTCGGCAGAAGTGTTGGCAACTTTCTAGGACCGGAAGTAGGAAATTTGATCAGCGGAGTTACTGGCGCTATTACCACTACGGGTGGCGCTCTTATAGGCAGTGGTATTGGTGGCCTAGGCGGTGCAGCTAATATGGGTGCTAACTTGCTTGGTGGTTTTGGTGGTTTTGGCGGTTTAGGTGGTGGTGGTGGTGGTGGMAATGGAAACAATGGTAACAACAATTGGAATGGTAATGGTCAAAATAACAATGGAAATAATTGGAATAATAATGGCGGCAATAACAATGGTCAAAATAACAATGGTCAAAATAACAATGGCCAGAATAACAATGGCAACAATTGGAATGGTAATGGCCAGAATAACAATGGTCAAAATAATAATGGCAATAATTGGAATAATAATGGCCCTAATAACAATGGCCCCAACAACAACAATGGCCAGAATAACAATGGCGGCAATTCAAATTTCAATGGCTAAAAACTAAATTTTCATATATATTTTTATAATTTAAAAAGATAACATAAATAAATATAAGTTAATTTTTTTATAATGAATTTTAACAAAATTTAATAAATAAAAAAACATCTTAATTTGAAATTAAAAAAAACAAATTCATTGTTATTTATTTTCTAGAAAAATACAAATAAATTCCGATTTTTTAGTGTTTTATAACAAAAAAAATAGGTTAAATCTATTAGTATATTCAAAATAGTAATTAATTAAATTTTAGTAGCCATTTTTTTGAAAAAAATATATTGATATATTTAATTAAATTATACATGTTTTCATAACTTTCAGCCATATTTGAAACTGAGTTTCTTATATAATGGCGGCTGTATTGTTGCTATGCTATTAACTAAAATTATCTTATTAACTTTGATTTTTTTATTTAAAAGTTACAAGTTAATTTTCTAAAAAAATCAAAAATAAACAATATGCTAATCATTACAAATACAAATTATAAAATAACGTTATTTTTATAACAAAATAATCTAAACATTATCGTTGCTGCCGCTGGCGCCATTTTTTTTTAATAAATTAGTCCATTTTTTAATTAAAATTAACACAATTTTAATTAAAAATAAATATTTTATTTAAAAAAAATAATATATATATATATAAATATCTTGGTTATTTACTAATAGAAAAAATAACTTAAATATTTATTATTATACTATAGTAATTTTTTTAGGATTATTAGTATAATAAATATTTAAGTTGTACAATTATATTGTATTTTTAATTATAATAACGTAATTATTTGTAATAGCTGACTTTAACAGTAAATATAGATATCTAAGTTAAATTAATATTAAAAATAAATATTTTTAATTAAATTAATATATATTTATATTCATTTTGAAAATTATATAATTAACTAACAAAAATCAAACTAAACATTTAGTTAAGTTTTACATTCAGCTAAACTAAGTTGTCTATAATTTATAAGCTATTTTTTATATAATTTCTATAGAAATATGTCTAAACTAAACATTATATGTCTAACAACTATACTAACATTGTTTGGTAATTATTATTATTATTTTTTTAGGATTTTATTTATTTATATTATTATTAAGATATTGTATTAAAAGTATTAATTTTATTTTTTGAAATTAAAAAAAAATAATTATTTTCATATTTTTTTTATAAATTTTTTTTTTGTTTTAACCAAAACAAACTACAAAAGTAATAACAACAACAATCAATGCGGACGTCAATGACAATCAGGACGAGCTAGAGTTGGCCAAAAAATTTAAACAAGTAATCAAATTGTTGGCTCATGTACTAAACGATGATCAACAACWACCACAACAACAACCGGGAGCTGGAAGTGGTCGAGGAGTTGTCCAAAAAGATAAAAAACTAAAAAATGCTTTGAACGGTGCGTTTGGAGGAGGTTTTGCTGGCGTAGGAGTTGCCCAACAATTGTCAAAAAATCTAGGTGATGGTGTTGGCGGCTTATTCGGACCTGGAGTTGGAAATGCGGTCACCGGATTAGCTAACATTGTTACCATTCCGGTTGGTGGTGTTTTAGGCAGTGGTATTGGTATTGCAGGCGGTGTAGCTGATACGTTTGGTAACGTGTTTGGTCTAGGTGGTGGTGGTGGCAATGGAAACAATGGTAACAACAATTGGAATGGTAATGGTCAAAATAACAATGGAAACAATTGGAATGCTAATGGCGGCAATAACAATGGTCAAAATAACAATGGTCAAAATAACAATGGTCAAAATAACAATGGCAACAACAATTGGAATGGTAATGGCCAAAATAACAATGGAAACAATTGGAATAATAATGGCCAAAATAACAATGGTCAAAATAATAATGGCAACAATTGGAATAATGGCCCCAATAACAACAATGGCGGCAATTCAAATTTCAATGGCTAAATGCTAAATTTTCCTATATATCTAAAATTTAAAGAGATAACATAAATAAATATAAGTTAATTTTGTATAATGAATTTTAACAAAATTTAATTAATAAAAAAACATATTAATTTGAAATCTAAAAAACAAAATCATTGTTATTAATTTTTTTATTATTAATTAATATAAACGATTTTTTTTATTGTTATATAACAAAATATATAAGTCAAATATATTAGTATCTTTAAAATTAATTAAATTTATAGATAATTTTAGTAGCCATTTTTTGAAAAAATATATTAATATATTTAATTAAAATATACATGTTTTCATAACTTTCAGCCATATTTTTTTATATATTGATTTTAAAAATTATTTAATTAATTAACAAAAAAAGCTAACCAAACATTTACTTAAGTTTTACATTCAGCTAAACTAAGTTGTCTATAATTTATAAGCTATTTATTATTATTTTTCAAAAATAATTTCTATAGAAATATGTCTAAACTAAACATTATATGTTTAACAACTATACTAACATTTTTTGGTAATTATTATATTATTTTTTATATAGAATATTATTTATTTATATTATTATTTATATATTATATTAAGTATTAATTTTATTTTTTTGAAACTAAAATACTAAACTAATTATATATATATATATTAATAATAATTTTTTTAACCAAAACATTACAAGTAATTACAACAACAATCAATGCTGATAAATTATCAGGGATAATAATAATAATGATGACGAAATAAATGTGGCCAAAAAGTTTAAACTAGTAATCAAATTGTTGGCCCATATCCTAAACGATGATCAAAAAACTAATACCAATACCGAAAGTTGAGACTCATGTTGTTGTTATCAGTAATGATAAAAAACTAAAAAATGTTTTTAACGGTGCGCTTGTGGGAAGTATAGCTGGCGATCAAGTTGGCGATCATGTGGCTAAAAATTTCGGTAATGGTTTAGGCAATGTTTTTGGTCCGGAAATTGGAAACATGGCCACTAACTTAGCTAGCGCTGTAACCAGGCCGGGTGGCGCCTTTCTAGGCTTATTATTGGTGGTGGTGGTGGTGGTCTAGCTGATACGGGTGCTAACTTGCTTGGTGGTTTTGGTGGTTTAGATGGTGGTGGTGGTGGCAATGATGGAAACAATGGTTTCAACTGGAATAACAATGGCGGCAATAACGGTAACCCAAATTGGAATGGTAATGGACAAAATAACAATGGCAGCAATAACAATGGCCCAAATAACAATTGGAGTGGTAATGGTCAAAATAACAATGGCGGTAATAACAATGGCCCGAATAACAATGGCCCGAATAACAATGGCCCGAATAACAATGGCCCCAATAACAATGGCCCCAATAACAATGGCCCCAATAACAATGGCGGCAATAACAATGGCCCCAATAACAATGGCGGCAATTCAAATTTCAATGGCTAAAGATTAAATTTTTCTATATAATCTATAATTATAATAGAAAATTTAAAAGAGATAACAAAAATAAATATAAATTTTTTTATAATGAATTTTAACAAAATTTAATTAATAAAAAAATCTTAATTTGAAATCCAAAAATAAATTTATTGTTATTTATTTTCTATAAAAAAATATATAAATTAATATAAATTATTTTTTTAGTGAAATATCAATATTAATATAACAAAAAATAAGTCAAAACTATTAGTATCTTTAAACTAGTAATTAATTAAATTTATTGACAATTTCAGTAGCCATTTTTTATTGAAAAAATAATATATTAATATATCTAATTATAATATACACATTTTCAAAACTTTCAGCCATATTTATAATTTAGTTTAAAAGTAATGGCGGCTGCAGTATTGTTGCTATGCTATTGATTTGAATTATCTTATTTTAAATTTATTTTGATATTTTTTATTTAAAAGTTACAAGTTAATTTTAAAAAATCAAAATAAACAACTTAAATAGTTACTAATTATTATTTATCAGTTAGTAAATTATAACTAATTATTAGCATTGCTGCCGCCATTGTTTATTAATTAGTCCATTTTTTAATTAAAAAAACATATTTTATAAAAAAATAATATTTTTATAGATTTTTTTTTTGTAATTTATTAATAGAAAAAAATAAGTCAAATATTTATGATATTATTGTTATTTTTTCTATTATTTTATAACTTTATTTATTTTAATAATAACAAACTAATAGAGTATATTATGTACTTAATGTAAAATTAGTTATAGTATAGAGTCTATAGTATAGACAAACAAAAATATTTATAAATTTTATATATTTTTTTTATAATTATATGATCTCTTTGTTTGTTAATAATTATAATTAAAGATTTCAACAATATATGTGAATATCATCTCAATATAATATAAATAATTAAAAATAAATAAAATTTGTAGTAATTGTAACTAAAAATATGTAAAATATTGTTATTAAATATGAATAATAAATATCTGAATTATATAAAATTTAAATCTCTTTATTAGATTAAATATATAAAACATATAATATATTTACAACAAAAATATGTGTTTATAAATCAAAATATATAATTATATGTAATTATTGTAAAAATATATGTAAACTTATTGTATTATAATAACACACACATTTTTAGCCATTTTTATAAAAAAAAACACTTCAAATCATATCTATATATTACCCAGGGTTGCTATAGGTTTTTCCATTTCAAGGGGGGTATAGGGGGTAAATTGGCAAAAATATCGATAAAACTTGGGGGTATAGGGGATGAATTTTTTTTATTGCTTAATTTAAACAATAATTTTTGCCAACTTTAAGTATATATTCCCAATAATTTCCCAATAAATTCAAAATAAATTATTTTTATGTTTTTTAATATAAAAACAATTATGTTACATATATTACGATATTATTTAGTGTAAAAAAATGTTAAATAGTATTATTATCAATTTATTTTGTATATAAAAGCTATAAAAATTAAAAAAACTAATTTAATATTTATTTTTTTTGGTTTAATACAAAATTTTACAAAGATAAAAAAAATTGGTAGGGTCCCCCTAATTTTTTTTGACATCTCAGGGGGTAAGAGGTTTTACCCCCACCCCCTTTAGCAACTCAGATATTACCGATAAAATTATGTAAGTCTTTAAACGTAAATATATGTATATTTATAGATATCTAATTAAAATTATTTTCTAAAAATATATTTTTTTAATTAAATTAATATATATTTTTAAAATTATATAATTAACTAACAAAAAAAGCTAACCAAACATTTAGTTAAGTTTTACATTCAGCTAAACTAAGTTGTTTATACTTTATAAGCTATTTATTATAACATAATATATAAATAATTTCTATAGAAATATGTCTAAACTAAACATTATATGTCTAACAACTATACTAACATTGTTTGGTAATTATTATTAGCTTTTAAAAGTTATTAATATTAATAAAAAAAAAATTATTTTAATTTTTTCTTAAATTATTTAATTTTTTTCTAAAAATAAAAAATAAAAACTTTTTTTTTAAGTAATTACAACAACAACAATCAATGCGGACACCAATAATGATAATAGTGATGACGAACTAAAAGTGGCCAAAAAGTTTAAACTACTAATCAAAATATTGTCGGAAATCCTAAACGATAATCAACAACAACCGGCTTTATTTGGTGGAGGAGTTGTCACAAAAGATAAAAAACTAAAAAATGTTTTCAACGGTATGTATAGGGGAGCCGATGCCGGCTTACAAGTTGGTTCAGCTATGGGTAGGACAGTTAGCGATGGTGTGACAGGTGTTCTCGGACCACAACTTGGTAATCTAGCCGGCAATATGGTCAATATGTTTACCGCACCGGCTGGTGCACTAGTAGGCACTTTTCTAGGTGGGACCGGAGGTCTGGCGGATACGGCTGGTAATGTACTGGGTTTGGGTGGCAATAATAATCAACAAGGACAGTTTAGTCAAAATAATCAGCAGACTTATAATAATAATAATGGTGGTGGATACAATGGCGGCTATAACAATGGACAGAATAACAATGGGCAGAATAATAATGGCCAGAACAACAATGGCGGCTTTAACAATGGACAGAATAACAATGGCGGCTTTAACAATGGCCAGAATAATAATGGCCAGAATAATAATGGCCAGAATAATAATGGCCAGAATAATAATGGCCAGAATAATAATGGCCAGAATAACAATGGTCGCAATAACAATGGCGGCTTTAACAATGGACAGAATAACAATGGCCAGAATAATAATGGCCAGAATAACAATGGCCAGAATAATAATGGCCAGAATAACAATGGCCAGAATAGCAATGGCCGCAATAACAATGGCGGCTATAGCAATGGCCCCAATAACAATGGCGGCAATCCAAATTACAATGGCTAAGGTTAAATTATCCTATGTCTCAAATAATTATAAAAAGTTACAATAAAATGAATCTAATTATTGTATACTAAAATTTCACTAAATTTAATTAATAATAAACATTGTATTATTTTGAAAACTTATTGCAAATTTATTGTAATTTATTTTGTAGTAAATTTTTGTTAGTAAATGATTAATAATTTTTTACTTTAATATAGTGAATAAATCTTATAAAATCTTATAGAAAATTTAATTAGATCTATTATTATGACAATTAATTAGGTTTTAAGTAAATTTTAGTTTTATTAAAAAAATTAATATATAGATGTTTCTAGACTTTAAGCCATATTTGAAAATGAAAACTTAAATAATGGCGGCTGCGGCGACAATATTATTATTAGCGGCTATGCTATTGATTAAAATTATTTTATTAACTTAAAAATAATAATTAAAAATAAAAACAACTATTTTTAGATTTATATTAGCAATGCTTCCGATGCCGTCATAGTTTATGACTAATATAATATTTTTTTAAATTAAAATTCAATACAATTTTAGTTTAAAAAATAATATTTTATGCATTTTTAAAATAAAGTAATTTTGAGTTTTTTTTTGTATATAATAATTTAAAATAACATTATTTTTTATTTTAATAATAATATAATAATAATATAATATATATATGCTTAATGTAAAATAAATTTATTCAAAATTATTTATTTATTTTTTAGTATTTTGTTTACAATTAAAATTACTTTAGATAATATTAACTTATAAAATATCTAATATAATGTCATATATATATATTATTATGTTATTTAATTGTGTAAAAATATATTTAAAATAATTTTTACAATTATTAATATATTAAGTACATAATAATAGTTATTATTTTTAAAATATTATTTAAAATATTATTTAATAAAAATATTTTAAAAAAAACATTTGATTTATCTAATTTTAGAATCTGAAATTAAATATTTCAAAATTTATTTTTAGCATTTTCTATGACGATATAACTTTTTTACATAAAAAAATTATTTAATTAATAACAATAAATTAAATCATAAATTTAAAGATTTATAAATTTTATATTTTAGTTAATATAGAATTTTACATTCATTTAGTTATAGTAAAAAAAATTTTAAAAAATTGTTTTCCTATTTTGTTATATTATATAGTGATAGCCTATAGACAACAAAAAATAATATAAATTGACTCTATAGTTAACAAATAAAATAATAATAAAATGTTTAAATTTTACATATATTTCATAACAATAATCACATTGTTTGGTAATAACCTAAATATATTTAAATATTATTATCTATATTATAATAATTAAAAATAATAATATTTATAATTTAATAAATAATAGTTATTTTAATCTCTATTTAATTTTTAAATTATAATTTAAAAAATTATAATAACTTTTAATTAAGTTATGTTTTTTAACAACAATTGTTTTACTATTTATTTTTTTTATTGTTTTATTTTAGTAATCAAAACAAATGGTGTGATTAGTAATACTATTGAAAAAAGTAATCAAGTTTTCAATAATTATAAAAATAATTATAATTATAATAATAATTATGACAACTATGAAGAAGAGGAACTAGAGTTGGCTAAAAAGTTTAAAAAACTGATCAAAAATTTAGCTGAAATACTAAGCGATGATCAACAACCAGGTGGTGGAAAAAAAGATAAAAAATTAAAAAATATATTCAACGGTATGCTTAACGGTTACGGTGCTGGCTCAAATGTTGGCCAGGGAGTGGCCAATGGCTTTGGTAACAGTGTAGGCGGGTTTCTGGGACCCGATTTAGGTAGAGCAGCCACTGGCGTAGTTAGCGCTGTAACCAATCCGATTGGTTCATTAGTGGGCACTTTTTTGGGTGCTATGGGCGGTCTGGCGGATACAGCGGGCAATATATTAGGTGGCGGTCGTAATAACTATCAACAAGGACAGTTTGGTAACAATGGCGGCAATAACTTTGGCGGCAATTACAACGGCGGCAATAACAATGGAGGTTATAACAATGGCGGCAATACTTATGGTGGCAATAACAATGGCGGAAATAACAATGGCGGCTATACCAATGGCGGCAATAACTATGGCGGCAATAACAATTACGGCAATAACAATGGCGGCTATACCAATGGCGGCAATAACTATGGCGGCAATAACAATTACGGCAATAACAATGGCGGGTATAATAATGGCGGTAATAACTATGGTGGCAATAATAATATCGGCAATAACAATGGCGGCTATAACAATGGCGGTAATAACTATGGCGGCAATAACAATGGTGGCAATAATAATGGTTACTATAACAATGGTGGCAATAACTATGGCAACAACAATAGCCCTACTAACAGGAATAATAATGGACCTAATTATAATGGCCCACCTAACAATGGTCCACCTAACAATGGCCCAACTAAAAATGGCCCACCTAACAATGGCCCACCTAACAATGGCCCACCTAATAATGGCCCACCTAACAATGGCCCAACTAAAAATGGCCCACCTAACAATGGCCCAACTAAAAATGGCCCACCTAACAATGGCCCACCTAACAATGGCCCACCTAACAATGGCCCACCTAAAAATGGCCCACCTAATAATGGCCCACCTAATAATGGCCCACCTAAAAATGGCCCACCTAATAATGGCCCACCTAATAATGGCCCACCTAAAAATGGCCCACCTAATAATGGCCCACCTAATAATGGCCCACCTAACAATGGCCCACCTAACAATGGCCCACCTAAAAATGGCCCAATTAAAAATGGTCCCACTAATAATGGCACCAATAGCAATGGCGGTACTAAGACTAACAATAGCACCAATAGCAAAGCCGTCAATTGAAATAAAAATTGATAATGCTAAATTTTACTGTATGTATCTATTAATATAAAAAATTGCAAAAAAAATGCAACTAATTTTTGTATAATGAAATTTTAAATATTTTAATTTTTACAATAAACAATATTTTATTATCATTAAATTAAATTGTTATTTATTTTTAAAGAAAATTATAAATAAATTAATATAAATTATCTTATTATTGTTATTTCCCCCAAAAAAATATCAAAATTATATATTCAATTGTAAAAATTAAATTATTTAAAATTTTATTATACAAAAATTAGTTGCATTAGTAGCAAATAACTAACTAATCAATTTTCAATATTTTATATAATAATTAATTAATAATATATTTATTTAAAAAAAAAATAAACTATAGACTAGTAATTAATTAGTTTTTTTATTCAGAAAATTTTAGTTGCTATTTTACGAAATAATTAGTAGATGTTTTTTTTTTAAAAAAACTTTTTTTTAGCCATATTTGAAACTGTGTCTTAAATACAGACAGCAATTATGATAATGGCTTAGCTATTTAGTTTAAAAATTATTTTATTAACTTAACATTATTAAAAAAAAGTGGCAAGTTAATTTTAAAAAAAAAAATCAAAATAAACAAATAACATATTTATTTATTTTGATATTTTTTAAATAATTTTTTATAATTTAAGATTAATTATTATTATTTTTTTATAGCATTGTCGCCACCGTTGCCGCCATTGACTTAAGACTTTTAACATTTTTAAATTAAAATTAACACAATTTTTATTTTGCTATGACGATATAACTTTTTTTTTTGCAAAAATAATATTAATTAAATCAATTAAAAAAATAAAATGATAGATTAATTAATGATTTAGTTGAATTTCTTTCATTTTTAATTATAGTTTTAATTTTTGTAAAAATTATTTTCTAAATTTTTATTGTATAATAAAGTATATTGAGATTATAGACATCAACTATAATACCAATTGTCTCTCTATAGTTAACAAATAATAATAATAATAAAATGTATAAATTTTACATATATTTCATAACAATAATCACATTGTTTGGTAATATTATAATTAAAAATAAATAATAGTTTTATATTTAATTTCTAATTGTTTTAATTGTAATTTTTTTTTTTAAATTATAATAATTTTTTTTAATTTATTTTTTTAATTCTAAGTTCTTTGTTTTATTGAACAGCAATTTAATTATTAATTTATTTAAATTTAATTTTTTTTTGTTTTGTTTTAGTAATCAATGGTGTGATTAGTGATAATAATAAGTATGAAGAGGAACTAGAGTTGGCTCAAAAATTTAAACAACTTATCAAAGATTTAGCGGAAGTCCTAAGCGATGATCAACAACACATCAACCACAACAACCAGGAGCTGAAAAAACTGGTAGTCGTGGTGGTGGTAGTGATGGCAAAAAAGATAAAAAATTAAAAAATATATTCAACGGTATGCTTAACGGTTACGGTGCTGGCTCAAATGTTGGCCAGGGAGTGGCTAATAATTTTGGTAACAGTGTGGGCCAGTTTCTGGGACCCAATTTAGGTAATGCAGCCACTGGCCTGGTTAGCGCTGTAGCCAATCCGATTGGTTCATTAGTTGGTACTTTTTTGGGTGCTATGGGCGGTCTGGCGGATACAGCCGGCAGGATATTAGGTGGCGGTCGTAATAACAATCAACAAGGACAGTTTAATCCAAATTGGAATAATAACAATAATAATAACTATGGCGGAAATAGCTATGGCCAAAATAACAATAACGGCAATAACAATTTTGGCTATAACAATGGCGGCAATAACAATGGCGGTAACAACTATGGCGGCTATAACAATGGCGGAAATAACAATAACGGCAATAACTATGGCAACAACAATTGGTATAATAATGGCCCCAATTACAATGGCCCTACTAATAATGGCCCTACTAACAATGGACCCAGTTACAATGGCCCTACTAATAATGGACCCAGGTACAATGGCCCTACTAATAATGGACCCACAAACAATGGCCCCAGTTACAATGGCCCTACTAATAATGGACCCACAAACAATGGCCCCAGTTACAATGGCCTTACTAACAATGGCCCTACTAACAATGGACCCAGTTACAATGGCCCTACTAACAATGGACCCAGTTACAATGGCCCTACTAATAATGGACCCACAAACAATGGCCCTACTAATAATGGACCCACAAACAATGGCCCTACTAATAATGGACCCAGTTACAATGGACCCACAAACAATGGCCCCAGTTACAATGGCCCTACTAATAATGGACCCAGGTACAATGGCCCTACTAATAATGGACCCAGTTACAATGGACCCACAAACAATGGACCCACAAACAATGGACCCACAAACAATGGACCCACTAATAATGGCCCARCTAATAATGGCCCAACTAATAATGGCCCTACTAATAATGGCCCTACTAATAATGGCCCTACTAATAATGCCCCCACTAACAATGCCCCCATTAACAATGCCCCCACAAACAATGCCCTCACAAACAATGCCCCCACAAACAATGCCCCCACAAACAATGCCCCCACTAACAATGCCCCCACAAACAATGCCCCCACAAACAATGCCCCCACAAACAATGCCCCCACAAACAATGCCCCCACAAACAATGCCCCCACAAACAATGCCCCCACAAACAATGCCCCCACAAACAATGCCCCCACAAACACTAGCACCAATAGCAAAGCCGTCAATTGAAATAAAAATTGCTAATGCTAAATTTTTGTAGGTATTTATTAATATAAGAAATAGCTATAAAAATAAACTAATTTTTGTATAATGAAATTTTAAAGAATTTTATTTTTATAATAAAAAAATTTTATTTTCAAAAACTACATTAAATTAAATTGTTATTTATTTTCTAGAAAATTATAAATAAATTATTATAAATTATCTTTTACTGTTATATACCAAAAAAAAATATCTAAATCATGTATTCAATTGTATTAAATAACTAATCAATCAGTAGTTTCAATATTTTATAATTAATTTTTAATATATTTATTTTATTTTTTAAAAAAATATAGACTAGTAATTAAWTAGGATTTTTCTAGAAAATTTTTTGTTATTATTTTGCAAAAAAATTAATGTTTATAACATTTTTTAGCCATATTTAAAACCGTGTCTTAAATAATCATAAGTGGCTTAGATATTTATTTTAAAAAATTATCATATTAACTTTACTTTATTAAAAAAATGTGATGTTAATTTTTAAATAAAAATCAAAATAAACAAATTACATATTTACTTATTATTGCGATTTTTTAAAAAAACTTATAATTTATTTTTAATTATTATTTTTTTTAAAAATCTTAGCATTAGTATTGTCGCCACCGCTGCCGCCATTGACTTTTTAACATTTTTAATTAAAATTTATAAAAAAATTATTTCTTATGACGATATAACTTTTTTTTTGCAAAAAAAATATTAATTAAATCAATGATAAAAATATAAATAAAATGAATGATTATTAATGATTTGATTTATTTTGAATTTTTAATTATAGAAAYATTTWTTTTTTTTGTATTATACAGTATATTGAGTTTATAGACATCAACTATAATACCAATTGTCTCAATAGTTAGCAAATAAAATATGTCTAAATTATACATATATTTCATAACTATAATCACATTGTTTGGTAATATATTATAATTATACTTAAAAATTAATATCTATATTATAATACTTAAAAAAAATATCTATAATTTAATATATAATATCATAATTTATAATAACTTTTTCTATTTAACAATTTAATTACTAATTTAATTAATTGATTGTATTTTAGTAATCAAAACAAATGGTGTGATTAGTGGTACTTTAGGAGAAAGAAATCAAGTTTTCAATAATAATAATAATAATTATAACAACTATGAAGAGGAACTAGATTTGGCTAAAAAGTTTAAACAATTAATCAAAGATTTAGCGGAAATCTTAAGTGATGATCAACAACAACAACAACAACCAGGAGCTGATAAAAATGGCCGACCGGGTAGTCGTGGTGGTGGTAGTGATGGCAAAAAAGATAGAAAATTAAAAAATATATTTAACGGTATGCTTAGAGGTTTTGGTGCTGGCTCAAATGTTGGCCAGGGAGTGGCTAATGGCTTTGGTAACAGTGTTGGCGGGTTTCTGGGACCCAATTTAGGTAGAGCAGCCACTGGCCTGGTTAGCTCTGTAGCCAATCCGATTGGTTCATTAGTKGGCACTTTTTTGGGTGCTATGGGCGGTCTGGCGGATACAGCCGGCAGGATATTAGGTGGCGGTCGTAATAACAATCAACAAGGACAGTTTAATCAAAATTGGAATAATAATAATAATTATGGTGGTGGAAATATCTATGGCGGCAATAACAATGGCGGCTATAACAATGGCGGCTATAACAATGGCGGCTATAACAATGGCGGCTATAACAATGGCGGAAATAACAATAACTATGACAACAATTGGTATAATAATGGCCCCAGTTACAATGGACCTACATATAATGGCCCCAGTTACAATGGCCCTACTAATAATGGACCCACAAACAATGGCCCTACTAATAATGGCCCCAGTTACAATGGCCCTACTAATAATGGCCCCAGTTACAATGGTCCTACTAATAATGGACCCACAAACAATGGCCCTATTGATAATGGCCCCAGTTACAATGGCCCTACTAATAATGGACCCACAAACAATGGCCCTACTAATAATGGCCCCAGTTACAATGGCCCTACTAATAATGGCCCCAGTTACAATGGTCCTACTAATAATGGACCCACAAACAATGGCCCTATTGATAATGGCCCCAGTTACAATGGCCCTACTAATAATGGACCCACAAACAATGGCCCTATTGATAATGGCCCCAGTTACAATGGCCCTACTAATAATGGACCCACAAACAATGGCCCTATTGATAATGGCCCCAGTTACAATGGCCCTACTAATAATGGACCCACAAACAATGGCCCTATTGATAATGGCCCCAGTWACAATGGCCCTACTAATAATGGACCYACAAACAATGGCCCTATTGATAATGGCCCCAGTTACAATGGCCCTACTAATAATGGACCCACAAACAATGGCCCTACTGATAATGGACCCAGTACTAATGAACCCACTACCAATAAACGCACTACCAATGGACCCACTTCCAATGGACCCACTTCCAATGGACCCACCACCAATGGACCCACTTCCAATGAACCCACTTCCAATAGACCCACTACAAATGGACCCACTTCCAATAGACCCACTACAAATGGACCAAGTAACAATGGACCCACTACCAATGGACCCACTACAAATGGACCCACTACAAATGGACCCACTACAAATGGACCCACTACCAATAGACCCACTACCAATAGACCCACTACAAATGGACCAAGTAACAATGGACCAAGTAACAATGGACCCACTACCAATGGACCCACTACMAATRGACCCACTACCAATAGACCCACTACCAATGGACCCACTACAAATGGACCAAGTAACAATGGACCCACTACCAATAGMCCCAMTACAAATGGAGCCACTTCCAATGGACCAAGTAACAATGGACCCACTACCAATGGACCCACTACAAATGGACCCACTACAAATGGACCCACTACAAATGGACCCACTACCAATAGACCCACTACCAATAGACCCACTACAAATGGACCAAGTAACAATGGACCAAGTAACAATGGACCCACTACCAATAGCCCCAATACAAATGGAGCCACTTCCAATGGACCAAGTAACAATGGACCCACTACCAATAGCCCCAATACAAATGGAGCCACTTCCAATGGACCAAGTAACAATGGACCCACTACAAATGAACCGAGTAACAATGGACCCACTACCAATGGACCCACTACAAATGGGCCCACTACAAGTGGACCCAATACAAATGGACCCACTACAAATGGACCCACTACAAGTGGACCCAATACAAATGGACCCACTACAAATGGACCCACTACAAGTGGACCCAATACAAATGGACCCACTACAAATGGACCCACTACAAGTGGACCCAATACAAATGGACCTACTACAAATGGAATAAGTAACAATGGACCCACTTCCAATGGACCCAATAGCAAAGCAGTCAATTGAAATAAAAAATGATAATGCTAAATTTTCCTATATTTCTATTAATATAAGTAATTCCAMAAAAAAATCTAATTTTTTATATAATGAAATTTTAACCGAATTTAATTTACAATAAACATTATCTTATTTTTAAAAACTACAATAAATTAAATTGTTATTTTTTTTAAAGAAAATTATAAATAAATTAATATAAATTATCTTTTACTGTTAAAAACTTTTTTAAAAATGCATGAAATATTTTTAGTTAGACTTAAATGATATTTTATTTTGAATAACAAATATATTATATATATTCAAATTTATACATCTATTAAATAGCTAATCAATTAGTAGTTTCAATATTTTATAATTAATTATTAATATATATTTATTTTTAAAAAAAATAACTATAGACTAGTAATTAATTAATTTCTAAAAAAGTTGCCATTTTACAAAAAAATATATATTAAAATATATTTAATTACAATATACATGTGTTTTTTAAAAACTTTTTTTTAGCCATATTTGCAACTGTGTCTTAAATAATGGTAGCAATGATAGCGGCTATTGATTAAAAAATTATCTTATTAACTTTACATTAGATTTTATTTTTTATAAAAAAAAGTGACAAGTTAATTATATAAAAAAAATCAAAATAAACAAACAAATAACATATTTAATTATTATTGTTTTTTTTAAATAAATTTATAATTTTAGATTAATTATTTTTTTAAATCTAAGCATTGTCGCCACCGTTTAAGTTTACATTTTTAATAAAAAACATATTTCATATATCTTTTAAAAATAACTTATTTTTTTAGTTAATTATTTATAGGTTTTTTTCATTAATTAATTAATTTCTTTTTATAAATATTTGATGATTTTTTGTGTGTGTATTTTAACCTAATATATGTGTGTATAATAACCTAAAATAGTTTTAAAAAAATATTTTTATTTTACTAATAACTAAATAATAGATTATATGTGTTTAGTGTAAAATATTTATTTTTTTCTATTTTGTTAAAAATTAAAATTGATTTATCAATCTTAAGCAAAACAAATATTTAGATTTAATTTTGATAATTATTTGAATAAAATTATAGTTAATATAATTTTTTATAATTATTAATAATAAAAATTAGTATATAGTTATTAAAAAATTATTATCTTAAAAAATATATTTTTTATAAAAAACATTTGATTTTTTTTTATATAAATTTATAACTGAAATTAAATATTGAATTTTTTATATTTTCTATGACGATATAACTTTTTAAAAAAAAATTAATTAAATCAATAATAATAAAAATAAAATGAAAGATTACTAATGTTTTAGTTAATTAGGTTTTTCTTTCATTTTTTTTGTAATAATACTTATATTTTTTGTTTTATATTAGTATTATATAGAGAGAGAGAGCCGATAGACAATAATAATAATAATAATAATAATAATACCAATTGACTGATTGATTAACAAACAAACCAAAAAAAAATATGTTTAAATTTAACATATTTTTCATAACTATAATCACATTGTTTGGTAATATACTTAAAATTATCTAATTTTTATAAATAAATAAATTTATATATCTATATATAGTTTTACTTTAATTAATAATTTTATGTTTTAAGTTATAAATTATAATTATAATTACTTTTTTCAAAATCTAAGTTATTTTTTTTTAAAAACACAATTTATTTTATTATTATTTTTTGTTATTGTTTTAGTAATCAAAACAAATGGTGTGATTAGTGATACTTTAGGAGAAAAAAATCAAGTTTTCAATAATAATGATAATAATAATACTATCAATAATAATAGCAGTGTAGCGGCGGTGGCGGCGGCACCGGTAGATAGTCCACAATCGGGATCATTGGCCAGCAATCTAAACAACAACAACAACAACAACAATAGTACCACAAATGGACAGTTGGCCAATGCTACAGCTGCTGTTGAACAGGGATCTAATTTAACTACTAGTGCACCTGTTGCTGCTGCTGCTGCTGCTGTTGGACAGGTATCTAACTTAACTACTAGTGTGCCTACTGCTGCTGCTGCTGTTGGACAGGTATCTAGTTTAACTAATAATGCACCTGCTGCTGGACATGGGTCTAATTTAGCAACCAATGTACCTGTTGATGCTGCTTTTGGACAGGTATCTAGTTTAACTAATAATGCACCTGCTGCTGGACATGGGTCTAATTTAGCAACCAATGTACCTGCTGCTGCTGCTAATGGACAGGGATCTAATGTACAAACCAATGTACCTGCTGCTGCTGCTAATGGACAGGGATCTAATGTACAAACCAATGTACCTGCTGCTGCTGCTAATGGACAGGGATCTAATGTACAAACCAATGTACCTGCTGCTGCTGCTAATGGACAGGAATCTAATGTACAAACCAATGTACCTGCTGCTGCTGCTAATGGACAGGGATCTAATGTACAAACCAATGTACCTGCTGCTGCTGCTAATGGACAGGGATCTAATGTACAAACCAATGTACCTGCTGCTGCTGCTAATGGACAGGGATCTAATGTACAAACCAATGTACCTGCTGCTGCTGCTAATGGACAGGGATCTAATGTACAAACCAATGTACCTGCTGCTGCTGCTGGACAGGGATCTAGTGTATCCATCAGTAGACCTGCTGGTAGTGGAAACAATGCACCTGTATCCATAATAACAACACGGCGCCGATCACGAAACACTAGGAACAGTAGAAAACTATTCAATAGACTATTTAATCGACCGGCAGATGATAGTAGTCAACTAGCACCTGGGTCATTGGGTCGTAATCTTAAACGTATATTCAGGCTACTGAATCAACTATTGAATAGTGGATCCGGCAAAAAGGCACCGGTACCTAGACCAGGATCATTGGGCCGTAATCTTAAACGTATATTCAGACTATTGAATCAGCTATTGAACGGTAGATCCTCCGGCAAACAAACACCGAGACCAGGATCTCTGGGTCGTAATCTTAAACGTACATTCAGGCTATTGAATCAATTACTAAATAGCGGGTCCAAACAGGGATCGGCACCTGGATCACTGGGTCGTAACCTTAAGCGTACCTTCAGGCTATTGAATCAACTATTGAATGGTAGATCCGGCAAACAGGCACCAGGATCATTGGGTCGTAACCTTAAACGTACATTTAGGCTACTGAATCAACTATTGAATGGCGGGTCCAAACAGGGATCGGCACCTGGATCACTGGGTCGTAATCTTAAACGAACATTCAGGTTACTGAATCAGTTATTGAATGGTGGAAAAAATCAGGGACAGGCACCTGGATCACTGGGTCGCAATCTTAAACGTACATTTAGGCTGCTAAACCAATTATTGAATGGTAAATCCAATCAGGGATCGGCACCTGGATCATTGGGTCGTAACCTTAAACGTCTATTCAGGCTACTGAATCAACTATTTAATGGTGTGCCCAATAGTCAGTCACCGACACTGGTGACAACCTATCGACCCGGATCATTGGGCCGTAACATTAAGCGTACTGTACGTCTATTGAATCAACTATTCGGAAATGCACCGGGACCATTGGGTGCTGATATCAGAAAAATTGTTGGACTATTGAATCAACTAGTCAATAATGAACCGGCATCATCATCAGCACCAGTATTATCAACGCTTAAATATCGACCCGGATCATTCAAAGATAACATAAAACATATTATAGGTCAATTGAATCAGTTATTTGAAAATGCACCGGGATCTATGGGTGCTGATATCAAAAAAATTATAGGCCTATTGAATCAACTATACAATAAGGCACCGGTAGCATCAGCAGGAGTAGCATTATCATCGCCACAATATCGACCCGGATCATTGAAACGTAACATCAAGCGTACAATAAAGCTATTGAATCAATTGTTTGCAAATGCACCGGGACCTATTGGTGCTGATATCAAAAAAATTATAAGTCTATTGAATCAAATATTCAATCAGGCACCGGTATCATCAGCAGCACCAGCATTATCAACGCCTAAATATCGACCCGGATCATTGAAACGTAACATTAGACGTATTATAGGTCTATTGAATAAGCTATTTGAAAATGCACCGGGACCTATGGGTGCTGATATCAAAAAAATTATAGGCCTATTGAATCAACAATTCAATAAAGCACCGGTAGCAGCATTATCATCGCCAAAATATCGACCCGGATCATTGAAACGTAACATCAAGCGTACAATTGTTTTATTGAATAAATTATTTAAAAATGCACCGGGACCAATGGGTGGTGATATCAAAAAAATTATAGCCCTATTGAACCAACTATTTAATAAGGCACCGGTAGCGTCAGCATTATCAACACCAAAATATCGACCCGGATCATTAAAACGTAACATCAAGCGTACTGTACGTCTATTGAATAAATTATTTGCAAATGCACCGGGACCAATGGGTGCTGAAATTAAAAAAATCCTAAATCTATTGAATCAACTATTCAATAAGGCACCGGTATCATCAGCAGCATTATCAACATCAAAATATCGACCCGGATCATTGAAACGTAACATCAAGCGTACTGTACGTCTATTGAATCAACTATTTGGTAATGCACCGGGACCTATGGGTGCTGATATCAGAAAAATATTGAGTCTATTGAATCAACTATTCAATCAGGCACCGGTATCATCAGCATCATCATCAGCAGCAGTAGCATTATCATCGCCAAAATATCGACCCGGATCATTGAACCGTAACATCAAGCGTACGGTACGCCTATTGAATCAACTATTTGGTAATGCACCGGGACCTGTGGGTGCTGAAATCAAAAAAATCCTAAATCTATTGAACCAATTATTTGACGCTAATGGACCCAATCGGGCACCGGTAGCTGCTAGTACTTTGGTAAGTTTTCGATGGGAACAGTAGATCAACAACAAAAAAATATGTGATATACTATCATAATATTGATAGTAATAGTAATAATTTAAAACATTTTGTTCATAACATCAATAGGTAGCCAGCGATGGTATAACCCAAGCACCTGATTGTGGCCAGGGAGTCAATCCAAATCCCAGTGCACCTAATGGACAGGTATCTAAGCAAACAATCAGTTCCAGCATAATTCAAGCGAACAATTATTAACAAAAAAAATAGTATATTAAATAAATATATATATATATAAATAGTATTTGAATAAAAAAAAAAATTCCTCAATATATACCCAAATATATTGTAGAATATTTGATTCAATTAATTAATTAATTAAACTAATTGTTATTAATTTTATTTGTATATTATTTGTATTTTTTTTTTATTAACAACTGGAAACTAAATAAAAAATATTGTTTTATCAATACTTAAAAAAAATTAATTAAACAACAAATAATAATAATGTATATGTATGTAGAAAATGTAGTAATTATTAAAATTATTTAAAATGTATTGTTATATCAAAACGTATATATATGTATAGAAAAATAAGTATACATAACTTATACTATTTAGCTAACTGGCCACTTTTTGAATGACCATTTTGATTGTGTGTGTGTGTGTGTGTGTGTGTGTGTGTGTGTGTGTGTGTGTGTGTGTGTGTGTGTGTGTGTGTGTGTGTGTGTGTGTGTGTGTGTGTGTGTGTGTGTGTGTGTGTGTGTGTGTGTGTGTGTGTGTGTGTGTGTGTGTGTGTGTGTGTGTGTGTGGACAGTATTAATTTAAACACACAGACAGACAGATAGACACACACACACAACACGTCAACACAAGGAAAAGGTAGGTTAGGATGAGTGGGTAGGGCTACCAATCATCCTGTAACCTAAACCTAACCTATCCAACCCATAACCCAAACCACCCCACTAAGCACCTACACACAAACAGTGACTTTGATTGGCTAAAAATAATTCAATTTATTATATACCTGTATATATACATAATAGATATAACTAAAACATAGTTATAGTTAATGCTAAATATTATAGATGTATATACAGTACATATACAACAAAAAATAAAATTAAATCAATAATTTTGTTAATTTAAAAAATAAATATTTATAAAACATATTTGAAATTTTTCAAAATCAAAAATTTTTTTTAAACATTATTAGTAAAAACTACATCATAAAAAAAATATATAAAACATTTTAAATAAATTAATTATAAATACTACTAATAGGGAGTAAAAATGTCAACAAAATTTTGTTTGTTACCCATAACACTATATGTCATATTAATTGGTAATAATAATAATAATATTAAATAATAAATAATACTATAGTAGTTATACTAACAATTAAAAAAAATCTATATAATTACTATTAATATATTATTTATTGAATTATTTTTTTAAAAAAATATAATAATTATAAATAACTAACAAACAAAATAATTGTATATATTTTTTCTTTTAAATTAATATCCAGTGATAATCAGTGTCCACTACGGCGATGGTCATCGAGGAGGACGAGGCCGTGGCCATAGAGGTGGCGGCTATTGGGGTGGCGGCGGATATGGTGGCGGCGGATACGGTGGCGGTTATTACGGCGGTTATGAAGGCGGATATTATGGCGGCGGCGGCGCCGGTTATGTTAGCGGCGGTTATGTACCCGTCTATGGCGTTCAGCCTGTTTTAGGCGTCCAACCGGCTGTTGGCGTCCAACCGGCTGTTGGCGTCCAACCGGCTGTTGGCGTCCAACCGGTTGTTGGCGTCCAACCAGTTTATGGTACAGTTCCTGTGGTCAACAATTATGGTTAACTTGTTTGATGATATCCTATTGAAAAAATAAATAATAATATACCTAAATTAATTATTATTATTATGTGTATTATTATAGTAATTTATTAGTTAATTTTATTTATTAATTTTTTTTGGTTAATGAGTTATCAAAAAAATAAAATAAAAATTGTTTATTTTAAAACTATATTTTTAAATAAATTGTTTTTTAAATAATTTTTGTTGTTGTTATCTTTAATCTAATATATTAATAAATTTATAGTTATAGATATCGGTATATACTATATGTAATATATATATATATTGATAGATGTTTTTATGATATACCAGTTATTTAAATATAATAGTCGATAATTTTTTTTAAGGGATAGAGAGAGAGAGAGAGAGAGAGAGAGAGAGAGAGAGAGAGAGAGAGAGAGAAATCATTTTTATCGCCCATTTTATAAAATTTTTATTTAATTAATTATACAAACAAAAAATTTCCTACATTTGCAAAAATAAAACACATTTGCATTTAACTGTACAGACATTTTAGTTTTACACAAAAAAAATCGGACATTAATTTTTAAAATTAATTAAACATCAAATAATAAACTAATTAATTAATTAATAAAAAAAATATATAATGTAATTACAATTTTTTTTTAATAAATTTAAATAAAAACATGTCACACTATTGTTTATTTCTAATAACATTTATCACATTAATTGGTAATGTATTTATTCAATAATAATAATAATAATAATAATAATTAGATAATAAGTTAATAATTATTATTTTTTTAAAAATTATTAAAATTACTATTCAATAAACAAACAAAAAAACTAATTTAATTATTCAAAATTTTAAACCAATTAAAAAATAGTTTTTATCAATGCTTACAATGACTTCGGCGGCGGTGGCGGTGGCGGTAGTGTTAGACAAAAACAATTTCCGTTTAGAAGAACCAGCAATAATGGAGGTTACGGTCGCGGCGGCGGTGGAGGAGGAGGAGGAATGGGTGGCCAAGGTCGCCGAAATGGTGGTTATGGTCTAACACAACAAGGCCGCGGTGGCGGGAGATTTAATGGTCATCGAGGAGGTGGTGGTGGTGGAGGAGGAGGAGGAGGAAGACGAAGAAGAGGAGGAGGAGGAGGAGGAGGTCAAGACTATGACGACTATGGCGACGGTATTAAAAGTTATTCATCTCTTGGCGGCAATTTTGGTGGCGGCGGTGGTGGAGCCGGTAGAGGACGAGGATATGGAGGAGGAGGCGCCGGTCGATTCGGTGGTGGCGGTGGTTATGGAGGTCACGGAGGTCGAGGACAGGGAATGGGCGATGATTTTGGCGGCCGAGGCCAGAGATTTGGTCAAAATAGATTGGGAGGCGGCGGTTATGGCGGTGGCGGTAGAGGCGGTAGACGAGGATATCAGGACAACGGTATTAGAAGTTATTCGGCACTCGACGGTATCGGCGGCAATGATGGACAACAACAACAACAACAACAACAACAGAAACCGACGAAAAACAGTTATAGTTATATATATGACTTTCCCAACTAATCTATAATATAACTAATAATATATCGTAATAATATAGATGCCGGTGCTGGTGGTGCGGGTGCGGGTGTTGTCGGAAAGTATGGCAATCAATTGCGCTACTATTACGACTCAAAGGGACAGCCACTGAGCGAACAGGAGTATAATAAACGTAAAAAAGAGCCGCTGAAGACCTACTTTGACGGCGACGGCAATAAGATTACTAAACAAGAATATGATAGGCTTAAGGCGGCCGCTGGTGGTAGCGATGATACTGCCCCTCCCGCTGCCGCTGCTGCTGCTGCTCCTGGTGGTGGTGGTAAGGCTAAAGGTAGTAAAGCTGGCGGTGGTGGTGGCTATCCTCAGCCGCCAGCACTTCCCATTAGAGGTGGTGGTGGTGGTGGTGGTGGTGGTGCCGGCGCTCGTGGTCCATCGCCAAACATCAATAGTGGACAACAACAAGGAATGGGAGGATATGGTGGTGGCGGCGGTGGATATGGAGGTGTAGGAGTAGGTGGTGGTGGCGGCGGTTACGCTCCTAATGGTATCAAATCGTATTCGTCTCTCAACGACGACGACGACGACGACGATGAAGAAGAGGAGAGACGAAAGAGACGAAAGAAGAAAAAGATACCGAAATACGTACTAAACGATAGGGGAGAGTATGTAAAAAACGCTAGAAAAGGCAACCAAGAAGATGGTGGCGGTTGGTTTGGCGCCTGGGGTGATGGAGGTGGGGCTTTCGGCTAACCCCTAACCCCCCCCCCTTCACCTCCAACCCGCCGGTTCCTATTGTATCGTATATATATACAAACAGTATAACAGTATATATATACAGTATATATACGGTATATATATATAGGTTTTATGATGTATTTTTTGATAGGATAGTCCTATTAAATAAATAAATAGCTAATTGTTTTGTTTGTTTTGTTGTTAATTGTTATAAAAAAATATCATATAATTTAGTTTATAAAATGAATTAAAATATTAATAATAAATAATTTTATAATTAATATATAATTATTTTTTTTTAAATTAATAAATTAAGTAGTAGTAGTAGTAGGTGTAACCCTGTATATTATTTTTTTTCAATTTATAAATATTTAAATAAAAAATAATTTTTGTTGATAAATCTAATCAATTGTTTTATTTTTATAGATGTAATAATAATTATAAATAAGTTTTTTTTTGTAATTATAATAATTAATTAATGGTATGCATTAGTATAAACAATAAATTACATAAACATATTTTTATAAACTTTTTTAAATGATGCTTGATTATATAAAATATTTGTAATAATTATTTTTATTTTTTTTAAATAATCTATATCTTGGTTATAATTTTATTTTAAAAAAATAATTAGTGTTATATTTTTTACAAAAAAAAATGTTTAAATATATTTTTATTAATTTAATAGCATTATATTTGAAAAATTTTTAATATAAATTAATTAACAGTTAGCCATATTATAAATAGTAAATAATAATAATAAATAAATAATAATAATGATATAAATAGAGAAAATATTTTTTTAATATTATTATTATTATTATTATTTTATTATTATATAGATCAGTAATACAATTACATTTATTTATTGAAAATTAATTATTTAAAAAACAACAACAAAAATAAATGTTTAAATTATGTGTAACTGTTGTTATTGTTATCACATTGTTTGGTAATTAAAAAAAAATAATAATATACATTTTAATTCATAAATAATTTATTTTTTATTTAATTTAATTTATATATATTTACAGAATATATAATGTAATATAATAATATATATATAAACCTATTTAAATATATATATATATATATATATATATCAACAAAATAAAAATAATTAAATGATATTATCTATTATTTTTGTTCAGTGATTACAATAACGACACCAACAAGTGCTGGTGGTGTAACCAAAGCACCCAATAATAAGCAAAAAGTCAAAATCAGTGGTAAATTATATTATATTATATATATATATATATCAATAATACAAATTATATTTATAATAATATTTAACTTAAATTTTAGTTTTATTTTATTAATTTTTTTTTAAATTTTATTTAGTAACTACAAAACCAACTGCAACTGCTAATACTGGTAGCAATAAAGTCAAAAATGGTAACCAAAAAAATTAATTGATACCAGTGCTGGTGATACACACACACACACTTAAACACTCATACATACACACAAACACCTACACAGTCATACATACACACAAACACCTACACACACACACACACATACACATAATCATACATGCACACAAACACCTACACACTCATACATACACATAATCATACATGCACACAAACACCTACACACTCATACATACACACTCATACATACACACAAACACCTATACACTCATAGATACACACAAACGCAATCAAACACACACACACACACAAAGATACATACAAACACCTACACACTCATACATACACAATAACATAATTTTCTTATAAATTTTGATTTAAAATTATTTTATTTATTTATTAAATCAGTAGTAATTAAAACATCAACAGATACTACTACTATTGATACTAAAGTTAGCGGTAATAAAAATACTAAGAAACCAAAGAAAACTACTACTACTAGGAAACGGCTCAATGATAATACAATGACTACTACTACTACTACTACTGAGGATGACCTGCCGCCAGTGTTGGACGATATTAAGGGACAGTCGTTTATGAATGTATTTCAAGGCGGCGGTAAACTTAATGATTTGATTAAGGAAGCAGAAAGTAAACGATAATAATAATAATAATAATAATAATAATAATTGAATAATATTTATTAAAAAATTTATTATAAAAATATTTAACTAAATATATATATAAATTTATTTAAAAAAATTTATAAAGTATATAATTAATGTTTATTTTAAATATAATTATCATATTATATATATGTGTAATACAGGTATCCGAAATATTTTAATAAATAAATTTATATTTTATAAATTTTCATAAAATAATATAAGATTAGATTTTTTGTTGAATAAAACAATTAATTGTTATTTTTTTTTTAAAAACAGTGTTTATTAAATATTTTTATTTTATGTAATTTATAGTCACTTTTTTCAATAAAAAAAATACTTCAACATAAAAAAACTAATCAATTAATTGCTTAATACTAATTACTTATTAAATAATTAATGTACAATATTTTTATATTATAGATATATATACAGTATATTTTAGTAGTAAATGTATTATTTTTTATTAATTAATTATTTTTTTTCATAAAAAATATTAATTAATCAAAAAAAGTTAGCCATTAACTAATTTTATTTTATTTTTAAAATGTTTTCAATGTTCATAATGATGTGTAGACAGTATAGTAATTAATTAATTAATTTTTTGTTTAACTTAAATTATAGTAGAAATTAATTAATTATTTAGACAATTATATTTAATCAAATCAATTAATTAAGTTAAACATGTATTTTAGTAATATTGTTGTTTCAATTTTAATTATACTAACATTTACTGGTAATTATATAATTTTATATATCTATATAATATATATATATATCACTTAACATATAAAATCATTATTATTATTATTAACTAATTATTGTATTAATGTCGGACTGTTTTAAATTAATTAATTAATTAATTAGATATTACAACAACAATAGCCAAGACAACTAAATCAACAACAATAACAACAACAATATCATCGAAAAATGTGGTAAATATTAACAATAATAACAATCAACCGGAACAGTTGGCCAACAATTTAGATACCAATGATGACAACAACAAAGATATTGGTGGTCACAGTACTGATAGTACTAATGAGGTTAATGGTGATAATGCTGCCGCTGCTGCTGGTGCTGGAGGTGCTGGTGCTGGCGATACTGTAGATCATGGCGATGCAGCTCCAGGTGCTGGCGGCGATACTCCAGGTGCTGGAGATGCTGGAAAAACTGTCGATACTGTAGCAGCTGATGTTTCAAGTGCTGGAGGTTCAGGAGGTAATGCTGGAAGTGCTTCAAAAGTTGGAGGAGGAGGAGGTGTTGCTGCTGTTGCTGGTGGTAGTGGCCAACCATCAAATAGCTTGAAAGGTTCAAAAACAGCAACAACAACTAGCAAACCATTAACATTAAAGCCAGTGGTGGTGGCGGTGCCGAAAGTACCTGTAGTTGTAACTAAACCGACACCAAAAATAGCAACAGCAACAACGACATCATCAGCGAAAAATGTGGTCAAACAAAATAATAATCATAATGACGACCCGTCGGAACAATTGAAAAAAATTTATCACGAAATGGATCAGCTGGAAAGCACACAAAAAATCAATGACCTGGGTGCTAAAGTTAGTACCACTACTACTAGTAGTAGTAATAGGGTTACTAATGGTGGTGGTCACCCAATTAGCTCGAAAATTGCAAAAACAACTACAAGTAAACCATTAACCACTAGAAGGCTACCAACACCAGTAGTAGTAGCAGGTGTGTCCAAAATAGTAATTGCAACCACAACAACAACTACTACTACAACATCATCATCGGTAAATGTGGTCAACAATGACCATAATGATCATATCGATCTGGACTCACAACTGGGAAGCACTTTTGATGCTATGGATGCCTTATTTGACAATAACAACCACAACAACAACACAGGTAGTAATACTGTTGGTGGTGGTGCTGGCGGTGCTGGCCATCCAATTAGCTGGAAAGGTGGCCCAAAAACTCGTAGGCCGCTAACATTTAAGCCGCTAGTAGTGTCGGAAGTAATCGTCAATAAAGGAAATCCTATTGTCAATGAGATCAAACCCTGTCCACAAAACCTGACCACTTCCAAACCAAAGACACCACTACTGCTCAGAGGTGGCCAAACTACTAGAGTGCCGGTGCCCAGGACTGATAGCCGACAACCTAATAGTAGTAATAATAATACTAAGCCTAATAATATTAGTAATAATAGTGGACTGGTAGTTAGAAATAATACAAACGTACCACACAGTGGACAACCACCGATTAGTATTGCTCCAGCAGCAGCACAGGGAGCTAACAAACAAAACAATACCAAAAAGCCATCACTGTCCGGCACTATTATTTCCGGTCTTAATCGTAATAATTTAGGCGATGGTGGGGCCCAACGCAAACTATCGCCGCCGGGATCGCAGCAAACAATTAGACCAACCGTTTCTACAACCGTACCGACGCTGCCGACGCCGACACCGACCCAGTCATTTATAGATAATTTTCAAAGTAGCGATAAGATTGCCCAGTTAGCCGATGAAGCAGCAGCGGCCGACAACCAGGACAACCATACGGTGGCCAACCATCAGACACTGGTAACTAATCATCAGTCGTTATCGTCTACTACTATTGGAACTGATAGTTTGGTAACTTCTGCTGATAGTAGTAGTAGTAGTGCACCCGACTCTCATACTACTACTACTACAGTAGGAGAAGCTGCCGGTGGTGCTGATGATGGCGATTTGGTCTTAGATGAATATGGTAATATTGTTCCTGCTAGTTCCCTTATTAAAACTACTTCAACCGTCACCACCAACACTACACCGCACACATTGGTCGGCGACGACACCAATCACAGTAGTACTACTAGTAGTGGACATCATGGAGGTAGCGGTGTTAATGATCAACAACATAGTACTACTACTAATGGCCTAACACTTCCCGATGGCACACAAGTATATGTCAACAATTTAACTAATGGCGATCATAACGCTGGTGTTGATGGCGCTGGTGGTGGTGGTAGTGATGGCCACGAAAATCAAGGTCAAGAAAATCATGACAACTCTAACAGTGGTACAACAACTATCGATAATACTGGACAACCAGCAGCAGTTACCTCTGAACCAGTACATTCAACAGGTAGCACAGGTAGTATTAGTAGCGATGGTGACCATCAGTCAACCGATGATAATACAGTGTTGTCCGATAAGATACCGCTGATGTATTCGTCTATCGATTCATCAGATAGTAATAGCAATGGTAGTGACAATGCTGTTGCTGCTGCTGTCGTCACCTCCACCTCCACCACCAACACCATCACTGCCGAAGACAATACTACTGATCTGAATAGTATTGACGAACAAAAGTTGCTGTCGTTGTTCGGTAACGACAACAGCGGCGGTGAACTGACAACAACAACAACAACAGCTTCGGTAGTAGCGATCGATAATAATAATAATCATAATACAGAATCGTTGGTAGAAAATACTGAAATACCACTATCACTGACTACCATCGGTGCTCATCACGAGGCCATCGCCACTACAGGTGCTGGTGATGCCACTACTAACGGTATATATGAACCGCACGATCAGTATCTACCCGATACTGATAATCATAACGATGGTAATGGCGGTCAAACTACTACTACCACTAGCCATACACCCATCACTGACCACAGCTCTGATAGTCCAATAATCCCTGCCATTGTCGACCAAATTAGCAATAATAGTAGTACAGGTGCTGAGCACACGCCTACAAAACCAACAACAACAGGTAAGATAATTTGGGTAATTATATAAATAATAATAATTATTATTATATTGACACCACATAAAGGTAATGACAATCATCATCATAATGATGGTACTAATGGTGCTAATATTATTGTCAATGATCATCATCAGCCGCATAATCATACCACTGATGAACATCCCCATGAAGGTAGTGGTGGTGGTGCTGTTGTTGATAGTAGCACTGGTAACCCTCATGATGTTGTTCATGTTGCTGGCACTGATAGTCCTACTAGCAATGATCATCATACCACTACCCACAGTGGTGACGGTGCTGATGCTGGTCATACACATACAACAGGTAAGACAGACAGACAGAGAGAGAGAGAGAGAGAGAGAAAGAGAGAGAGAGAGAGATTTGTTGGTAATTTGGATAATAATAATAATAATTATTATTATTATATGATAACAAAATAGTTAATGATGGCAATGGTAACAATGATCATCAACATGATCAGGATCATTTGCATAATAATAATATTATTGACGACACATCCACTGAACATGGTCACGACGCTACTACTACCGTCACCACCAGTAGCCATGATGTTGTTGGCACTGACAGCAATGATAACAACCACAACCACAACCACAACAACAATGCTATTACTACTACTACTACTGCTACTACTACTACTGTCAAAGATGATCAATTGTATACACGCGACACAAATGGCAACTATTTGCCAATTGAAACTAATCATCCGATTCATAAAATATACAATTATTTTAATAAAAAACAACAACAACAACAACAACCCACACCACAACCACAACCCCAACACCAATCCACACCACAAGCCCAACAACAACCCACACCACAACCCCAACCCCAACACCAATCCACACCACAAGTCCAACAACAACCCACACCACAACCCCAACAACAATCCACACCACAAGCCCAACAACAACCCACACCACAACCCCAACAACAATCCACACCTAAATCCCAACAACAACAACCCACACCAAAACCCCAGCCCCAACAACCAATACCCAAACCCCAACAACAACAACTAGTACCCAAACCTCAACAACCCGCACCCAAACCTCAACAGCCTAAACCCCAACCCCAACAACAACAACAAAAACCCCAACAACAACAACCCAAACCCCAACAACCCCAACCCACAATCAAACCTCTATCCAAACTAACGCCTCCACAACAACCTCAACAACAACACCCCCAACAACAACCACTACAACAAATACAGAATCAAAAACAACAATCACCACAACTACTAAAACTATTACAACAAAAACTACAACAAAGATCCGGACAAATATTTCAAACAAAAATACCGGTTAAACAGCAAATAAACAAAAAAATATTGAGTTAATTAAACACCAAAAAAATACAGTAATAATAATAATAAAAATAATAATTAATTAATTTCAATATATAAATCAATAGATGTATAAAATATATACATAAATATATATATATATAAATGTAATAAAATTTAGCCACAAATCAAACAATAAAATATGATTAAAACAAATTTATTTATTTATTTATCAATATATTATTATTTACTTATAAAATATATAATATATATATATATTATTTTTTAAAACTTTATATTATGATATACAGTATGTTATGCATGTTTTTAAAATAATATTATAATAATTATGAAAATAAATAAGTTATTCAATATATAAAGTATTTATAATAATATTTAATTAAAAAAAATGGCAAATTTTAATTACTGTTTAGTTATATTACCAGCAATAGTTGTAACATTATTTATTAGTTTAATACATGGTTTTAATATAAACTTTACAAAACTAGAGTCAACTATCATAGAGGAGAGTCAATGGATACAAACTGTTGAGAAATACATTACTGATGAAGAGCATAGACTTTCACAGTTAAAGTCAACAATTGATGGACTAAAACAATACAATCAATTGGCAGTCAATGATAGCGATGCCTATCTATCACATCCGATAAACATATATCTACTAATTAAACGATTGGCCACTGAATGGCCACAAGTGGACAAACTACTGGATCAGCCGACACACAATAGGCTCCGGTTACGAGTGAATCCAATTGAAAACAATGAATTGACTGAAGCGGCTAAAGGTTTACAAAATTTAGTTAACACTTACCAATTGGACATACAGTCGCTGGCAAACGGTTCGGTACAGTTCTGGTCAGAATCGGAGAGTCGAAACATAACATTCCAGCCGTCAGATGACACACACCGGCTAACGGCTGCCGACTGTTATCTAATTGGCAAACAAACACTTATTACGGGTCACTATGAAAATGCCAAACAATGGTTTAATGAGACCATTAAACGGACAGATAATGACAATACAACGGATGATAAGTTGTTTCAGTCAACAGTAGCTAAACATATGGCACTGGCCTACTATAGACTGGGAGATTATAATCAAAGTGTTCACAATATGAATGAATCCAACAATTTATTAGTCGACGACTACCAGAGCGATACAGAGTTCATGTTTAATAAATTAATTGATGATTTAATGGTATGTTTTTTAAAAACTCTTTTAGGTTTTATTAGAGTTAAGTACATATAATTAATTTATTATTAAATTTTAAGATTGAAAATAAAAACAAATTAAAAGTAAATACCGTTTCAAACAAAACATCAATCAATCAATTGCTAGACAAAGACAAACAAATATTCAGTCAGTTGTCGGTTATATCGCAACAATTGTGTCGCGGAGTAGTAGTCAACAAACATATGAATCGGACAGTAATGGAGTCGCGATTTCGGTGTCATTATTTGGATACAACTAACCGGCCGTTACTACGGCTAACTCGGGTGAAAGTCGAACAATTGTATGACAAACCAGAGATAGTAGTGTTTCACGACATAATCGGGCACCGGGAGGTAGATGTAATTAAACAATTAGCTAGATCACAATTGTCCAGATTAGTGGTAGGCAATGACACCAAATATAGTAAATCTGATGTACGGGTAGGTCAGGGCTGTTGGCTAGACTACTGGGATCATCCAGTGTTAGACAGACTCACCAGACGTATCGGTGCTATAACTGGTGTTAACATCAATGGGACGGAAAGTTTTAATGTAATCAAGTATGGCGTCGGCGGATACTATAAAAATCATTACGATATGAAAGTTGTCAAACCGTTTTATACTGGAGAACAGTATACCCAGTCAGTCCATCGTATGGCCACATGGATCACATACCTGAGCGATGTACAGGCAGGCGGTGCTACTGTTTTCCCCCGATTGGATGTCCGGGTAGAGCCGAGACAAGGATCGGCACTGTTCTGGTATAATCTCCGGAGTTCGGGATTAGTCGACTGGGATATGTTGCACAGTGGATGCCCGGTGCTGGTGGGCCAACCCAAATGGATTGCCACCAAATGGATCAGATATGAAAGACAAGAGTTTCATAAACCATGTCTATTGGATAAACAATCTATGAATTATATTTAATTTTTTTTTTAAATACAACAAAAATTCATTTTATACAATAAGTAAAAATAATAAATAATTAAACTTTTTATTTTAATTATTACTTGATTTAGAAATTTTTTTTAAAGTTATAAATTAGTCATATTTTTATTTTAAAAATATTCATTATATCATAATATAATATAACATTATTTATTATATTAATTTTAAATATATTTTAATATTTTACTGTATATTAAAATTTAAATTATCTATAAATGAATATAACTATAAAATACTTATCTATAAATTTTTATCAAATAAAAGTATAGTAATAAAGAAATATGATTTTTTTAAATAGCATTTAATAAAACTATAACATTATTATATTGTATTTCTTTATATATTTTATTTTTTTAAAATAAAATATAAATCTAATATAAATTTTACATAAATTATATAAAATACGTAAATAATGTCATAAATTCTGTATTTATATATTTTGATATTAATATATTAGTATATTTTTATTTATATATTAATATATATATATATATATATATATATTTAAAAAATAAAAATGCCATATTTAACTTACTATTTATATATAATTTTATTATTATTATTATTATTATTAAATTTTATACAATGTTTTAATATAAACTTTACAAAACTAGAGACAACTATCATAGAGGAGAGTCAATGGATACAAATCGTTGAGAAATATATCACTGATGAAGAACATAGACTTTCACAGTTAAAGTCAACAATTGTTGGACTAAAACAATACAATCAATTGGCAGTCAATGATAGCGATACATATCTATCGCATCCGATAAACATATATCTACTTATCAAACGATTGGCCACTGAATGGCCAAAAGTAGACAAACTACTGGATCAGCCGACACACAATAAGCTCCGGTTACGAGTGAATCCAATTGAAAACAATGAATTGACTGTAGCGGCCAAAGGTTTGCAAATTTTGGTAGGCACTTACCATTTGGACATACAGGCGCTGGCAAACGGTTCGGTACGGTTTTGGTCAGTATCGGAGGGTCAACACATAGCATTCAAGCCGTCAGATGACACACACCGGCTAACGGCTGCCGACTGTTATCTGATTGGAAAACAAGCACTTAGTTTGGGTAGCTATCAAAGTGCCAAACAATGGTTTAATGAGACTATTAAACGGACAATAGTTAATGACAATACAACCGATGATAAATTGTTTCAGTCAAAAGTAGCTAAACATATGGCACTGGCCTACTATAGACTGGGAGATTATAATCAAAGTATTCACTATATGAATAAATCCAATGAATTAGTCGACTACCAGAGCGATACAGAGTTTCTGTTTACTGAATTAATTGTTAACTTAATGGTAAGTTAAGTGCAGATATATATATATATATATATATATATATATATATATATATATATATATATATATATATATATATATATTGAATAAAATATGATAATTACTTTATTATATTTATTAAGATTGAAAATAAAAACAATTTGAAAGTAAATACCGTTTCAAACAAAACATCAAACAATCAATTGTCCGAAAATCAAATTTACAGTCAGTTGTCGGTTATATCGCAACAATTATGTCGCGGAGTAGTAGTCAACAAACATAGGAATCGGACAGTAGAGTCACAATTAAAATGTCGTTATTTGGATACAACTAATCGGCCGTTACTACGGCTAACTCGGGTGAAAGTCGAACAATTGTATGACAAACCAGAGATAGTAGTGTTTCACGACATACTCGGCCAACGGGAAGTAGCCGTAATTAAACAGTTGGCCAACAAACGTCTGACCAGATTAACGGTACGCCGTGACACCAAATATAATATATCTGATGTACGGATAGCACAGGGCTGTTGGCTAGAGGACTGGGATCATCCAGTTATCGATAGACTTACCAGACGTATCGGTGCTATAACTGGTGTTAATATGAATGGGTCGGAAAGTTTTAATATAATCAAGTATGCGGTCGGCGGATACTATAGAAATCATTACGATATGAGTGTTGTCCAGCCGTTTTTCACTGGCGAACAGTACGCCCAGTTAGTCAATCGTATGGCCACATGGATCGGCTACTTGAGCGATGTCCAGGCAGGCGGTGCTACTGTTTTTCCCAGTTTTAATGTCCGGGTAGAGCCCAGACAGGGATCGGCATTGTTCTGGTATAATCTCCGGAGTTCCGGGTTAGTCGACTGGGATATGATGCACAGTGGATGCCCGGTTCTAGTAGGCCCTCCCAAATGGATAGCCACCAAATGGATCATCCAGTAGTTGATAGACTCAGCCGACGTATCGGTGCTATAACTGGTGTTAACATCAATGGGTCGGAAAACTTTAATGTAATCCAGTATAGGATCGGCGGATACTATAGAAATCATTACGACGTGAATGTTGTCAAACCATTCAATACGGAACAGTATGGACTGCTTGTCAATCGTATGGCCACATGGATTACATACCTGAGCGATGTTCAAGCAGGCGGTGCTACTATTTTTCCCCGATTGAATATCCGTGTTCAGCCCAGACAGGGATCGGCATTGTTCTGGTATAATCTCCGGAGTTCCGGGTTAGTCGACTGGGATATGATGCACAGTGGATGCCCGGTTCTAGTAGGCCCTCCCAAATGGATAGCCACCAAATGGATAAGCTATGGACAACAAGAGTTTCATAAACCATGTCTATTAGATAAACAATACATGAATTATATTTAATTATTTATTTTTTTATATAATAAAAAGTTACACTAAAAAACTCATTTTATACAATAAGCAAAAATAATAAACAAATTATTTTTATTTTATGTTTTAAATATTTATTATAAATTATTAATACTTTTAAACAAAATTTATTCATAAATTTATTCATATATTTTGTTACAATTATCATAATCATAATATACTATAACATTTAATAAACAATTAAATATTTATAAAAAACATATAACACTATAATAATAATATAGTATTAGATATTTTTTATAATTTTAATTTTGTAGTCATAAAAATTTATATTTATTTTTAAAAAATTAAACAATATCATATATTTTATCAATATAACTTAATTTACTTATATAAATATATAATTTATAAATATATAAATATTTAAAAATATATTATGTTATATGTTATGCATGTTTTTCGAAAATAATATAATATTATAAAATAAATAAGTTATTCAATACATAAAGTATTTATAATAATATTTAATAAAAAAAATGGCAAATTTTGTTTACAGTTTAGTTATATTACCAGCAATATTTTTAACATTATTTGTTAGTTTAATACATGGTTTTAATATAAACTTTACAAAACTAGAGTCAACTATCATAGAGGAGAGTCAATGGATACAAACTGTTGAGAAATACATTACTGATGAAGAGCATAGACTTTCACAGTTAAAGTCAACGATTGTTGGACTAAAACAATACAATCAATTGGCAGTCAATGATAGCGATGCCTATCTATCACATCCGATAAACATATATCTACTAATTAAACGACTGGCCACTGAATGGCCACAAGTGGACAGATTATTAGATCAGACAACATATAATAAGCTCCGGTTACGAGTGAATCCAATTGAAAACAATAATTTTACTGAAGCGGCCAAAGGTTTACAAAATTTGGTAAATACTTACCAACTGGACATACAGGCGCTGGCAAATGGTTCGGTACGGTTCTGGTCAGAATCGGAGGCTCGGGAGAAAACATTCCAGCCGTCTGATGACACACATCGGCTAACGGCTGCCGACTGTTATCTGATTGGAAAACAAACGCTTATTGCGGGTCACAATCAAAATGCTATTCAATGGTTCAATGAGACCAACAAACGGACAGATAATGACAACACAACGTTGTTTCAGTCAAAAGTAGCTAAACATATGGCACTGGCCTACTATAGACTGGGAGATCATAATCAAAGTGTTCACTATATGAATGAATCCAACAATTTATTAGTCGACGACTACCTGAACGATACAGAGTTTATGTTTAATAAATTAATTGTTGATTTAATGGTATGTTTTTTTTAAAACTCTTTTAGGTTTTATTAGAGTTAAGTACAGATATATTGAGAAAATTAAATAATAATTATTTTATTATTGAATTTTAAGATTGAAAATAAAAACAATTTGAAAGTAAATACCGTTTCAAACAAAACATCAATCAATGAATTGCTAGACAAAGACAAACAAATGTTCAGTCAGTTGTCGGTTATATCACAACAATTGTGTCGCGGATTAGTAGTCAACAACAATCATACGAATCGGACAGCAATGGAGTCACGATTGCGGTGTCGTTATTTGGATACAACTAACCGGCCGTTACTACGGCTAACTCGGGTGAAAGTCGAACAATTGTATGATAAACCAGAAATACTGGTGTTTCACGACATAATCAGTGTCAGGGAAATGGATGTAATTAAACAATTAGCCAGTTCACAATTAACTAGATTAGGGGTACGTGGTAAAATCACTAAGAAATCATACGTTCCCCGTGTAGCTGATGGATGTTGGCTTAAAGATCAGGATCATCCAGTAGTTGATAGACTCAGCCGACGTATCGGTGCTATAACTGGTGTTAACATCAATGGGTCGGAAAACTTTAATGTAATCCAGTATAGGATCGGCGGATACTATAGAAATCATTACGACGTGAATGTTGTCAAACCATTCAATACGGAACAGTATGGACTGCTTGTCAATCGTATGGCCACATGGATTACATACCTGAGCGATGTTCAAGCAGGCGGTGCTACTATTTTTCCCCGATTGAATATCCGTGTTCAGCCCAGACAGGGATCGGCACTGTTCTGGTATAATCTCCGGAGTTCGGGTTTAGTCGACTGGGATATGTTGCACAGTGGATGCCCGGTGCTGGTCGGCCAACCCAAATGGATTTCAACTAAATGGATCGGCTATACTGAACAAGTATTTCATAAGCCATGTCTATTGGATAAACAGTTATTGAATTATTTATAGATTAGATATTTATTTATTTTTTAAAAAAACAATACAAAACAAATACACATAACTATGTGATAAATATTTTTCATATACATTACAAAATTAATATATGTTTTATTTATTAATTAATTTTTATCAAAAAAAAAGTTGTCATAATTTCTCAATTTATCTAAAATTTAGTATAACTTATCAAAATAGCATAAAAAAATAAAATTATTAAAATAATTTCTAAAATCTATTTTTTAATTATCAAACTTTACTATATATATTAATCATTAATATTTTTTATATAACTATTTATTTATATAATTTATTATAATCATACATTTTTTTAATTATTTATATATTTACTATTTAAAATATTTAGATTTTATTGTTTTGATTTTTTAATACATTTTAAATCAAATAATGTATAAAAAAAATATTTGTTTAATGTTTAAATTTTTCTTATTTTAACCGCATTTAAAGGTAAAATATTAACATAAATATATAAATATAAATAGTATAAATAAAAATACTGTAAGTAATTCAATACTTCAATTTATAAATTGTTGTATTTTTTTATTTTCAATAATAAAATGGCGATTTTAAATTATTGTATATTTTTATTATTATCATTATTACTAAGTTTAATACATGGTTTTGATATAAACTTTACAAAACTAAACTCAACTATCATAGAGGAAAGCTCATGGATACAAACTGTTGAAAAATATATTACTGATGAAGAGCACCGGCTATCACAGTTAAAGTCAACGATTGTTGGACTAAAACAATACAATCAATTGGCAGTCAATGATACCGATACCTATCTATCACATCCGATAAACATATATCTGCTAATCAAACGACTGGCCACTGAATGGCCACAAGTAGACAAACTATTGGATCAGCCGACACACAATAAGCTCCGGTTACGAGTGAATCCAATTGAAAACAATGATTTCACTGAAGCGGCCATAGGTTTACAACATTTGGTAAACACTTACAATCTGGACATACCGGCGCTGGTAAACGGTTCGGTAAAGTTCTGGTCAGAATCGGATGGCCGTGAGATAATAATCCAGCCGTCAGATGACACACACCGGCTAACGGCTGCCGACTGTTATCTGATTGGAAAACAAACACTTATTGAGGATTACTATGAAAGTGCTATTCAATGGTTCAATGAGACCATTAAACGGTCAAATAATGACACAACCGATATGTTGTTTCAATCAAATGTATCTAAACATATGGCACTGGCCTACTATAGACTGGGAGATCATAATCAAAGTGTTCATTATATGAATATATCCAACAATTTATTATTAGTCGACGACTACCAGAGCGATACAGAGTTTATGTTTAGACAACTATTTGTTGATTTTATGGTAAGTTTTATTATTTTTTTTGTTGAAATATTTTTGTTTAGTATGATATTTAAATTATTTAGAAATAATTTTTGTTTAAACAATTAAGTTAATTATTATTAATTAATTATTTTTTATTTATTAATTTTTTTTTTAAAGATACAAAATAAGAACAATAAAACTATAGTCAAAACATCCGATAAATATGATGAAAATGTTACAAAATTTTATAATATTTCACAACAATTGTGTCGCGGAGTGAAACGTTTGAATCGGTCAGTGGAGTCCAGATTGAAATGTCGTTATTTGGATACAACTAACCGGCCGTTACTACGGCTAACCCGTGTGAAAGTCGAACAATTGTTGGACAAACCAGATATAGTAGTATTTCACGACATAATCAGTGACCGGGAAATAGATTTAATGAAACAGTTTGCCAGTAGACGAATGGACAGATTAATGACATATTATCAATCAAAAAGTCGAGTTTCCAGCGGACGGATAGCTGATGGCGGTTGGTTAGGGGATTTGGATCACGAAGTGTTCGATCGAATCAGTCGGCGTATCGGTGCCATCACTGGTGTCAGTATGTTTGCCGCCGAACCTTACAATGTAATCAAGTATGGCGTCGGCGGGTATTATACAAATCATTACGATGTAGCAGTTGTTAGGCCGTTCACTGGCGAACAATACGGTGAACCATACGATCGTATAGCCACATTGATTACATACCTGAGCGATGTTCAGTCGGGCGGTGCTACTGTTTTCCCCCGATTGGATGTACGGGTAGAGCCCAGGAAAGGATCGGCAGTTTTCTGGTTTAATCTGAAAAGTTCCGGTTTAGTCGATTGGGATACACAGCACTGTGGATGCCCGGTGCTGGCCGGGCCACCCAAATGGATTGCCACCAAATGGATACGGTTTCCGTATCAACAGTTACATAAGCCATGTCTATTAGACAGACATTTATTGAATTATTTGTAAATTACCAGAAAATAAATTACTAAATAAAAATAATATTAAAAAACTAAATAAAAATTCAATTCATAATATATTGATATTACACGGTATATAAATATTTAAAAGTTTTTGAATTTAATTTGTGAATCTATATGTGCATAAATATTAATATCAGGGTTAAACAAGATTTTGAATTTTAGGGAGGGGGAGGTAGACTAGGGTGTTATTTACAAAATCTCAAAAAAATCGTGGTGCGGTGGGGTATAGTGTGGGGTAAGACTTTTATTGCATTTTTAAACGGCAAAATCAAGTGGGGAGGGGGTCAATTAAAATATTGGGGGGGGGGGTTATTTTTCCCATTTGATCAAAAAATCTTTAAAAGTTTTTAATACTGTTGTTAAATACATTGATTTATATAATTATATTTATATTTTTTTATATTATATTATATAAAATTTATATTTGTTTAATTTTGTTTCTTACATAAATTATATATAAATTTATATTAAATGTGTTTCAAAATTAATATTATATTATAAAATTAAATTAAAAAAAAATAAGTTATTCAATACATTGATAACCATAACGTTGACGGCGGTTGTCGAGTCATTTTCATCGGCTGGGCGCGGAGCTTGTGGTTGTCTATTGTCTGGGCGGTGGCAAAGGCGCATCCAATGATATTCAGTATATCCGGATCGGAGACATCGAGGACAGGGTTTCGTAGGTAAGTCGTTGTTACGTTGTTTTCTCCAATCATAGCTTCTGTCATTGTCGTCGTAATCGTTAATAGAATCGATATTCGGGTATCGCTGTCGCTTTCGTGTCTCTTCTATCGCTACGGCGATACTAAACCAATCTTCGGGTGATTTCGGCTTCTGGGCGGCCAGATGTGGTTTGTACCAGTCGGGCATACCCTTCGTGAGTAGCCCGACCGCCTGCTTATCCGTGGCCTCGGCTTCATCCAAAAGCCGGCGCATGTCGTTATAATAGGATAAAACGGATTCGTTTCCTCGAACTCGACGGTCAGATGCTTCGACTATCCCGTGGCCTACTATACGGCCGAAGCGGGCGATCATCTTCGTTCTACACGTATCCCACGTGATGTCAGGTCGTTTACGGGCGACCTCACGGCAGTACCAACTGTATGCCTCACCTGTTACGTGTTTGGCCAGTGATGTAATCTTCTCGCTGTCGGTTAAATCGTATACCAACGAATTGAAACCGTCTATCCATTCGTCTATCGGTACTATCGATTTATCGCCACTAAACGATTCACACATTTTCGATGAAGTCCTGGCGTGTTGTGGTGTCGGTAGTGGTCTGGTGCTACGGTTATCGGTAAAGTCCAAACGTCTCATTGTGTTTGCATTTGTCAATCGTCTGGAGGCGAGTCCATATTGTATGGCTTGTTCGCGGGCTGCCGCAGCGGCGCGGGCAGCAGTAGTCAATGTGGCCATGCGTTCAGCCAACTCATCGATATCCATATCGGCAGTGATTCCTTGAGCTATCGCTTCGATATCATCGGCTAATGTCTTTATGTCTTCGGTGACATCGTCGGCGGCGGCGGTCGGAAAAGACGCTAATAGGTTATTTCCGGATCGGAGAGACATCGATACCTTCTTCGGTCTATTCGTTTCTTGAAAAACGCCTTAAGTCGACGGTAAATACGTTGTCGATAAAAATGTCGTTAAAATAAAGGCGTCTAAAACCGTTGAGTTTTGAATTCGAACGGCTAGTCGTTAAAATCGGGGGTTTCGGTGAATTTTCGCGTAAATTCGATCTCGGCGACTGCGCCAATTGAGATGACTATCGCATAGCGAGCGGAAAGTCAACTCAAATATCGGGGAATCGGCGGTAAAAGTAATTAACGTAAATACACGCGTTAAGTAAAAAACGGTTTTTATTTAGTTAATATAATATAGACATGTCGGTGTGAGAGCTAAGAGACTACTACTGGTGCGGAACCGGTAGAGTAGTTGTTATATCCACGCTTGCGACTGAATTGTAGTGTTGAGCGCCTGCTATCGACACAATATATTTAAAATTGTATATAAAATATAAATAGTAATTTAATAAATAAAAATAAAAATGGCTAACTTAAATTATTGTATATTTATATTTTTATTATTATCATCATTTGAAAGTTTAATACATAGTTTTAATATAAACTTTACAAAATTAGAGTTAACTATCATAGAGGAGAGTCAATGGATAGAAACTGTTGGGAAATATATCAATGATGAAGAGCACCGGTTATCACATTTAAAGTCAACAATTGATGGATTAAAACATTACAATCAATTGGCAGTCAATGATAGCAATACATACAGTATCTATCGCATCCGATAAACATATATCTACTGATTAAACGATTGGCTACTGAATGGCCACAAGTGGACAAACTACTGGATCAGCCGACACACAATAAGCTCCGGTTACGAGTGAATCCAATTGAAAACAATGATTTGAGTGAAGCGGCTGAAGGTTTACAAAATTTGGTAAATACTTACCAATTGGACATACAGGCGCTGGCAAATGGTTCGGTAAAGTTCTGGTCAGAAACGGATGGCCGTGAGATAATAATCCAGCCGTCAGATGACACACACCGGTTAACGGCTGCCGACTGTTATCTGATTGGAAAACAAACACTTATTGAGGATTACTATGAAAATGCTATTCAATGGTTCAATGAGACCATTAAACGATCAGATAATAGTACAACCGATATGTTGTTTCAGTCAACAGTAGCTAAACATATGGCACTGGCCTACTATAGACTGGGAGATTATAATCAAAGTGTTCACTATATGAATAAATCTCAAAATTTATTATTAGTCAACGACGACAACCTAAGCGATACAGAATTTATGTTTAGACAACTATTTGTTGATTTTATGGTAATTTTATATTATATATAAATATATATAAAATAAAAATATAGCATATTTTTTTGTAATGGATATTTAAATTATTTGATATATACTTTTTAAAATTATTGATTTTTATTATTGATTTTTAATTTTTATTTATTAATTTTAAAGATTCAAAGAAACAAAACATTCAATCAATTGTCGGAAACACCACAACAACAACAAACATCCGATAATTTTTATAAAAATATTACAAAATTTTATAACATTTCACGACAATTGTGTCGCGGAGTAAAACGTTTGAATCGGTCAGTAGAGTCCCGATTGACGTGTCGTTATTTGGATACAACTAATCGGCCGTTACTACGGCTAACCCGTGTGAAAGTCGAACAAATGTTTGACAAACCAGATATAGTAGTATTTCACGACATAATCAGTGACCGGGAAATAGATATAATGAAACAGTTGGCCAGTAGACAAATGGCCAGATTAATGACATTATCAAAAAGTACGGTTTCTAGCGGACGGTTATCTGATGGCAGTTGGTTAGAGGATATGGATCACGAAGTGATCGGACGAATCAGTCGGCGTATCGGTGCCCTAACTGGTGTCAGTATGAATGGCTCCGAACTATACAGTGTAATCAAGTATAGAGTCGGCGGGTATTATGTAAATCATTACGATGTGTCAGTTTACAGACCGTTCATTGGCGAACTGTACGGTCTGAACGATCGTATAGCCACATGGGTTACATACCTGGGCGATGTACAGTCGGGCGGTGCTACTGTTTTTCCGCTATTGGATGTACGGATAGAGCCTCGAAAAGGATCGGCAGTTTTCTGGTTTAATCTGAAAAGTTCCGGTTTAGTAGACTATAATATGATGCACTGTGGATGCCCGGTGCTGGCGGGCCAACCCAAATGGATTGCCACCAAATTGATGACGTATCGATCTCAACAGTTACATAAGCCATGTCTATTAGATAAACATTTATTCAATTATGTGTAAATTACCACAAAAAAAATTACAAAAATAAATAAATAAAGATTGAATTCATATTATATTGTATATAAATATTATGTTTGAATTTTAATTTGTAAATCTATATGTACATATATATAAATATTAATATCTAATATATATGTAAATATTGATTTATTTAATGTTACAATGATAATAGTAAAATATTATTTTTTAAAAAATTGATATCGTTTCCGTTTTCAACAGTTACATAAGCCGTTAGCTATTAGATAAATATTTATTTAATTATTTGTAAATTAGCAACAACAACAAAAATTACAAAAATAAATAACTAAAGATTGAATATTAAACGGTTTATAAACTTATATAAAATTGTATATAAATATAAAGTTTTAATTTTAATTTGTAAATCTATATGTGCATGAATATATATACATATAGGTATGAATACAGGTATATATATATATATATATATATATTTATGAATTTATAAATTGTTGTTTCATACATAAATTATATAAAATATAAATAGTAATTTAATAAATAAAAATAAAAATGTCTAACTTAAATTATTGTATATTTATATTTTTATTATTATCATCATTTGAAAGTTTAATACATAGTTTTAATATAAACTTTACAAAACTAGAGCTAACAATCATAGAGGAGAGTCAATGGATACAAACTGTTGAGAAATATATCACTGATGAAGAGCACCGGTTATCACAGTTAAAGTCAACAATTGTTGGACTAAAACAATACAATGAACTGGCAGTCAATGATAGCGATGCATACCTATCACATCCGATAAACATATATTTGCTTATCAAACGACTGGCCACTGAATGGCCAAAAGTAGACAAACTATTGGATCAGCCGACACACAATAAGCTCCGGTTACGAGTGAATCCAATTGAAAACAATGATTTTACTGAAGCGGCTAAAGGTTTACAAAACTTGGTAAATACTTACCAACTGGACATACAGGCGCTGGCAAACGGTTCGGTACAGTTCTGGTCAGAATCGGAGGACCGGGAGATAACAATCCAGCCGTCAGATGACACACATCGGCTAACGGCTGCCGACTGTTATCTGATTGGAAAACAAACACTTATTGAGGATTACTATGAAAGTGCTATTCAATGGTTCAATGAGACAATTAAACGGTCAGATAATAGTACATCCGATATGTTGTTTAAATCGGAATTAGCTAAACATATGGCACTGGCCTACTATAGACTGGGAGATCATAATCAAAGTGTTCATTATATGAATAAATCTGAAAATTTATTATTAGACGTCGACAACCTAAGCGATACAGAATTTATGTTTAGACAACTATTTGTTGATTTTATGGTAAGTTTTTTTATTTTTGAAAAACATATGTTATATGTTTGACAATTAAACTATTTTAAATTTGCTATAAAATAGTTTTTTTTAAATAGTTTTCATTCAAACAATTAAGTCAATAATTATTAATAATACTAATATTAATTTTTATTTTTTTTATTTATTTAATTCTAAAGATTCAAAATAAGACCAATAATAAAGTTGTCGTAAAAACAAATAACAATTTATTGAACAATACATCCAATCAATTGTCGAAAACACCACAACAACAAACATCCGATAATTTTTATAAAAATGTTACAAAATTTTATAATATTTCACAACAATTGTGTCGCGGAGTGAAACGTTTGAATCGGTCAGTGGAGTCCAGATTGAAGTGTCGTTATTTGGATACAACTAACCGGCCGTTACTTAGGCTAACCCGTGTGAAAGTCGAACAATTGTTGGACAAACCAGATATAGTAGTATTTCACGACATAATCAGTGACCGGGAAATGGATGTACTGAAACAGTTGGCCAGTAGACAAATGTCCAGAACAATGACATTTACTGAATCAAAAGGTCGGGTTTCCAGAGGACGGTTAGCTGATGGCAGTTGGTTAGAGGATATGGATCACGAAGTGGTCGAACGATTCAGTCGGCGTATCGGTGCCTTAACTGGTCTTAATATGAATATCACCGAACTTTACAATGTAATCAAGTATAGAATCGGCGGCTATTATACAAATCATTACGATGTGACAGTTTACAGACCGTTCAGTGGCGAACAGTGCGGTCGTAACGATCGGATAGCCACATGGATCACATACCTGAGCGATGTACAGTCGGGCGGTGCTACCGTTTTTCCGCTATTGGATGTACGGGTAGAGCCTAGCAAAGGATCGGCAGTGTTCTGGTTTAATCTCAAAAGTTCCGGTTTAGTAGACTATAATATGATGCACTTTGGATGCCCGGTGCTGGCGGGCCCACCCAAATGGATTGCCACCAAATGGATACCGTTTCGATTTCAACAGTTACATAAGCCATGTCTATTAGACAAACATTTATTGAATTATCTCTAATATACATAAAATAATTACAAAATATAAAATATAATGATTTAATGGTTTCTAAAGTTATATAAATATTATGTTTGAATTTAATTTGCAAATCTATATGTGAATATTGATATATATAGATATTAATATCTAATATATATATATTGATTTATTTAATGTTACAATAATAATGATAAAATATTATAAATTTTTATTTCTTACATAAATTATATCTATAAATCCTAATAACTTTAATATAATACTTTTGTCTGTTTGTTTGTTTGTTTGTTTGTTTGTTTGTTTGTTTGTTTGTTTGTTTGTATGTGTGCACACTTCCTCAACAACCATTTTTTAATTCAAAGCTAAAAATATATTTTTATATTTTCAATTTTAATTTAAAGCAATATTATTTCTATGGGAAATTTTAAATGATTATTGAGCTCAGGTAGGTTTTAGGGACAGGTAGGCTGGTGTCGTGTAATTACACTTTGCTATATTATATGAGTTACAGGGCACCGGGAGGTAAGCTACCTGTGCTAAATTTTTGCAAAATTTTCTCAAATGCAAAAATTTTCAATTTGTGTTAAAATTTTCAATTTTAATTTAAAGCAATGTTATTTCTATGGGAAATTTTAAATGATTATTGAGCTCAGGTAGGTTTTAGGGACAGGTAGGCTGGTGTCGTGTAATTACACTTTGCTATATTATATGAGTTACAGGGCACCGGGAGGTAAGCTACCTGTGCTAAATTTTTGTAAAATTTTCTCAAATGCAAAAATTTTCAATTTGTGTTAAAATTTTCAATTTTAATTTAAAGCAATGTTATTTCTATGGGAAATTTTAAATGATTATTGAGCTCAGGTAGGTTTTAGGGACAGGTAGGCTGGTGTCGTGTAATTACACTTTGCTATATTATATGAGTTACAGGGCACCGGGAGGTAAGCTACCTGTGCTAAATTTTTGTAAAATTTTCTCAAATGCAAAAATTTTCAATTTGTGTTAAAATTTTCAATTTTTATTTAAAGTAATGTTATTTCTATGGGAAATTTTAAATTTTTGTTGAGCTCAGGTAGGTTTTAGGGACAGGTAGGCTGGTGTGTCGTGTAATTACACTTTGCTATATTGTGTGAGTTTATGGCACATGTTAGCTACATGTGTTAAATTTCACTAAATTTTTTTCAAATGCAAATTTTTTTTCGCAAAAATTAAATTTTCAATTTTTATTAAAATTATTTAAATATATATAAAAACTAAAATTTCTCAAAAGTTTAGTCGAATTAATGTGTATTGGTTCAGTAGTTTTGTTACATTAGGTTATGTAGTAGTTGTATAAACAAATTAAGTCTCATTCAAATTACTTATAGTAAATATTTTTAAATTAGTAAAAGAATTGCACGGCTATACATGTTGCTCGGGACAAACTAGTATAATATATTTAAATAGTAATTCAATAAATATTTTTAAAATTTTTAACAAAATTTTTAAAAAATGGCTAATTTCACTTACTATTTATTTATATATTTATTATTAACATTATTACTAAGTTTAATACATGGTTTTGATATAAACTTTACAAAACTAAACTCAACTATAATAGAGGAGAGTCAATGGATAGAAACTGTTGAGAAATATATCACTGATGAAGAGCATAGACTTTCACAGTTAAAGTCAACAATTGATGGACTAAAACAATACAATCAATTGGCAGTCAATGATAGTGATGCATATCTATCACATCCGATAAACATATATCTGCTTATCAAACGATTGGCCACTGAATGGCCACAAGTGGACAAACTACTGGATCAGCCGACAAACAATAAGCTCCGGTTACGAGTGAATCCAATTGAAAACAATGAATTGACTGAAGCGGCTAAAGGTTTACAAAATTTGGTAAATACTTACCAACTGGACATACAGGCGCTGGCAAACGGTTCGGTACAGTTCTGGTCAGAATCGGATGGCCGGGAGATAATAATCCCGCCGTCAGATGACACACACCGGCTAACGGCTGCCGACTGTTATCTGATTGGAAAACAAACACTTATTGAGGATTACTATGAAAGTGCTATTCAATGGTTCAATGAGACAATTAAACGGTCAGATAATAGTACATCCGATATGTTGTTTAAATCGGAATTAGCTAAACATATGGCACTGGCCTACTATAGACTGGGAGATCATAATCAAAGTATTCATTATATGAATAAATCTGAAAATTTATTATTAGACGTCGACAACCTAAGCGATACAGAATTTATGTTTAGACAACTATTTGTTGATTTTATGGTAAGTTTTTTTATTTTTGAAAAACATATGTTATATGTATGACATTTAAACTATTTTAAATTTGCTATAAAATAGTTTTTTTTAAATAGTTTTCATTCAAACAATTAAGTCAATAATTATTAATAATACTAATATTAATTTTTATTTTTTTTATTTATTTAATTTTAAAGATTCTAAATAAGACCAATAATAAAGTTGTCGTCAAAACAAATAACAATTTATTGAACAATACATCCAATCAATTGTCGAAAACACCACAACAACAAACATCCGATAATTTTTATAAAAATGTTACAAAATTTTATAATATTTCACAACAATTGTGTCGCGGAGTGAAACGTTTGAATCGGTCAGTGGAGTCCAGATTGAAGTGTCGTTATTTGGATACAACTAACCGGCCGTTACTACGGCTAACCCGTGTGAAAGTCGAACAATTGTTGGACAAACCAGATATAGTAGTATTTCACGACATAATCAGTGACCGGGAAATGGATGTACTGAAACAGTTGGCCAGTAGACAAATGGCCAGAACAATGACTGAATCAAAAGGTGGGGTTTCCAGAGGACGGTTAGCTGATGGCAGTTGGTTAGAGGATATGGATCACGAAGTGGTCGAACGATTGAGTCGGCGTATCGGTGCCATCACTGGTCTTAGTATGAATGTTACCGAACTTTACAATGTAATCAAGTATAGAGTCGGCGGTTATTATACAAATCATTACGATGTGACAGTTTACAGACCGTTCAGTGGCGACCAGTACGGTCGTAACGATCCTATAGCCACATGGATCACATACCTGAGCGATGTACAGTCGGGCGGTGCTACTGTTTTTCCGCTATTGGATGTAAGGGTAGAGCCTCGCAAAGGATCGGCAGTGTTCTGGTTTAATCTGAAGAGTTCCGGTTTAGTAGACTATAATATGATGCACTTTGGATGTCCAGTGCTGGCCGGCCCACCCAAATGGATTGCCACCAAATGGATACCGTTTCGATTTCAACAGTTCAATAAGCCATGTCTATTAGATAGACATTTATTGAATTATTTCTAATTTACATTAAAAAAAATTACAAAAATATAAAATATAATGATTTAATGGTTTCTAAACTTATATAAATATTATGTTTGAATTTAATTTGCAAATCTATATGTGAATATATATAAATATTAATATCTAATAATATATATATATATATATATATATATTGATTTAACTAATGTTACAATAATAATGATAAAATATTATAAATTTTTATTTCTTACATAAATTATATCTATAAATATAATATATTTAAATAGTAATTCAATAAATATTTTCAAAAGTTTTAACAAAATTTTTTTTACTGTAAAATGGCTAATTTAACTTACTATTTATTTAAATATTTATTATTATTAACATTATTTGTAAGTTTAATACATTGTTTTAATATAAATTTTACAAAACTAGAGACAACTATCATAGAGGAGAGTCAATGGATAGAAACTGTTGGGAAATATATCACTGATGAAGAACATAGACTTTCACAGTTAAAGTCAACAATCAATGAATTAAAGCGATTTAATCAATTGTCAGTCAATGATACCGATGCATACCTATCACATCCGATAAACATATATCTACTAATCAAACGATTGGCCACTGAATGGCCACAAGTAGGCAAACTACTGGATCAGTCGACACACAATAAGCTCCGGTTACGAGTGAATCCAATTGAAAACAATGAATTGACTGAAGCGGCCAAAGGTTTGCTAAATTTGGTAAATACTTACCAACTGGACATACAGGCGCTGGCAAACGGTTCGGTACAGTTCTGGTCAGTCTCGGAGGGCCGAGAGATAATAATCCAGCCGTCAGATGACACACACCGGCTAACGGCTGCCGACTGTTATCTGATTGGAAAACAAACACTTATTGAGGATTACTATGAAAGTGCTATTCAATGGTTCAATGAGACAATTAAACGGTCAGATAATAGTACATCCGATATGTTGTTTAAATCGGAATTAGCTAAACATATGGCACTGGCCTACTATAGACTGGGAGATCATAATCCATCGGACACACATCGGCTAACGGCTGCCGACTGTTATCTGATTGGAAAACAAGCACTTATTGCGGGTCACAATCAAAGTGCCAAACAATGGTTTGACGAGACTATTAAACGGACAGTTAATGACAACATAACGGATAATAAGTTGTTTTTTGAGTCGATAGTAGCTAAACATATGGCACTGACATACTATAGACTGGGAGATTATAATCAAAGTGTTCATTATATAAATGAATCCAACAATGCATTAGTCAATGACTACCAGAGCGATACAGAGTTTCAGTTTAACAAACTATTTGTTGAACTAATGGTAAGTTTTATTTATTTATTTAAAAAAATTAAAACTATTTATATATGTTTTTGTTAGACAATTATAAATGATTTAATTGAATGATTAAAGTAATGAATATTTATTTTTAATAAAAATTTTTTTTCAAATTTTAATTTTATAGACTAATAGCTATTTATTTAGCAATATATCAACTAATCAATTGTCGGAAAAACAACGACAACAACAACAAACATCCCGTTTGAATGATATATCGCAACAATTGTGTCGCGGAGTAGTAGTAGTCAACAAACATCGGAATCGGACAGTAATGGAGTCGCGATTGAAATGTCATTATTTGGATACAACTAACCGGCCGTTACTACGGCTAATACGAGTAAAAGTTGAACAATTGTATGACAAACCAGACATTGTAATGTTTCATGACATACACGGCCGCCGGGAAATAGCCGTAATGAAACAGTTGGCCAACAAACGACTGACCAGATTAAAGATCAGACGAAATAATACGGAAAATATAGTATCCGATATACGGATAGCTGAGGGTTGTTGGCTAAAAGATACGGATCATCCGGTAGTCGATAGACTAAGCAAACGTATCGGTGCTATCACTGGACTGGACACCTGTAGAGGCGATAGCTTTAATGTTATCAAATACAGAATCGGCGGACACTATCGCTATCATAACGATGTTGGCTATAGTGGCCAACGGCTGGGTCGGGAAACCTATGCCAATACTATCAATCGTATGGCCACATGGATCAGCTATCTGAGCGATGTCCAGTCAGGAGGAGGAGGAGGAGGCGGTGCTACTGTTTTCCCCAAACTAGGTGTCCGGGTTGAGCCCAGACAAGGGTCGGCCGTATTTTGGTATAATTTGAAAAGTTCCGGTTATATTGATTTTGATATGCTTCACGGTGGTTGCCCGGTGCTTGTTGGCCCGGCCAAATGGATAGCCACCAAATGGATAGATTATGAGGAACAGGCGTTTCGTAAACCGTGTCTATTAGATAGACAATCGTTAAATTATTTATAAACAATTAAACATTTATTTTTTTTTGAAAAAAAACATATACACAGTATTAGATTTTTTTATATATAAATTTTGTTTAGTAGTCATCAAAGTTTATTTTTTTTTAATTTAAATAATTAACATATATATTATATCATCATTTACTTACATAAATATATATAAATATAAATAGTTTTTAAATAAAAAATTATATTAAATTTTATGCATATTTTTCAAATATGATATAATATTATAAACTAAATAAGTTATTCAATACATAAAGTATTTATAATAATATTTAATTAAAAAAATGGCAAATTTTATTTACTGTTTAGTTATATTACCAGCAATAGTTGTAACATTATTTGTTAGTTTAATACATGGTTTTAATATAAACTTTACAAAACTAGAGTCAACTATCATAGAGGAGAGTCAATGGATAGAAACTGTTGAGAAATATATCACTGATGAAGAGCATAGACTTTCACAGTTAAAGTCAACAATTGATGGACTAAAACAATACAATCAATTGGCAGTCAATGATAGCGATGCATATCTATCACATCCGATAAACATATATCTACTTATCAAACGATTGGCCACTGAATGGCCACAAGTGGACAAACTACTGGATCAGCCGACACACAATAAGCTCCGGTTACGAGTGAATCCAATTGAAAACAATGATTTGACTGAAGCGGCTAAAGGTTTACAAAATTTGGTAAATACTTACCAACTGGACATACAGGCGCTGGCAAACGGTTCGGTACAGTTCTGGTCAGAATCGGAGAGCCGAGACATAACCTTCCAGCCATCAGATGACACACATCGGCTAACGGCTGCCGACTGTTATCTAATTGGAAAACAAGCACTTATTTCTGGTCACAATCAAAGTGCCAAACAATGGTTTGACGAGACTATTAAACGAACAGTTATTGACAACACAACGGATAATAAGTTATTTCAGTCTACAGTAGCTAAACATATGGCACTGGCCTACTATAGACTGGGAGATTATAATCAAAGTGTTTACTATATGAATAAATCCAATGAATTAGTCGACTACCAGAGCGATACAGATATACTGTTTAACCAACTATTTGCTGAATTAATTGTAAGTTTTATTTGATTTTTATTGTTTTAAAATTTATAACATATTAATGTACATATGTTTAGTATGAATTGCTTTTAAAAAAAATTAATTATATTTTTTTTAAGATAACAAATAAGTCTAATAATTATGAAGAAATAAATCAATTGTCAGATAAACAACAACAACAACAACCAAACGGTTCTCAACATCAAGACTTAGATAAATATTTTATCGATATATCCAAACAATTGTGTCGCGGATTGAAACGTATGAATCGGTCAGTTGAGTCCAGATTGCGGTGTCGTTATTTGAATACAACTAACCGGCCATTACTACGGCTAACCCGTGTGAAAGTCGAACAATTGTATGACAAACCAGAAATAGTGGTGTTTCACGACATACTCGACCATAGGGAGATAGATGTAATGAAACAGTTGGCCGCGAAAAGGTTGAGCAGATTATTTGTATTAAAAAATAAGACAAAAACACTATCCAGTAGTCGGGTAGCCGATGGCAGTTGGCTACGGGATAGGGATCATCCAGTGGTTGCCCGACTGACCAGACGTATCGGCGCTATAATTGGCGTTAACATCTACGGCACTGAATCGTACAATGTTATCAAGTATGCGGTCGGCGGGTATTATTCAAATCATTACGATGTTGTGGTCAAAAAACCATATGTTGGCGACGATCAGTACGGTCTGCCATACGATCGTTTGGGCACATGGATCACATACCTGAGCGATGTCCAAGCAGGCGGTGCTACTGTTTTCCCCCGATTGAATGTCAGGGTAGAGCCCCAAAAGGGATCGGCACTGTTCTGGTATAATCTCCGGAGTTCCGGGTTAGTCGACTGGGATATGTTGCACAGTGGATGCCCGGTGCTGGTGGGCGGACCCAAATGGATTGCCACCAAATGGATCAGATTTACAAAACAGGAGTTTCATAAACCATGTCTATTAGATAAACAGTTATTCAATTATGTTAATTAAATTAAATTAATTAATTAATTAAAAAATAACAAATAAATTATAAAATTTTGATTAATAGTTATAATATTATTATTAATAATAATTTATTATTTAAAATTAATATTTGTATATTATTGAATTGAATTTTATGATATAAATAAACTTTTACATTACACACATATGTTTTTTTAATAATAATATTAATAATTGTTTATTTAATTATATATTTATTTATATATTGATTTTAATTTATTAATATCAATGTTTATATACATATTATTATACTTTATGTAAAAAAATGTTTGTAAAAAGTAATCAATCAATAGCTTATCTAAATTACTGTATATTTATATTATCATTATTTGTTAGTTTAATACATGGTTTTAATATAAACTTTACAAAACTAGAGTCAACTATCATAGAGGAGAGTCAATGGTTACAAACTGTTGAGATATATATCACTGATGAGGAACATAGACTTTCACAGTTAAAGTCAAAAATCAATGAATTAAAGCGATTTAATCAATTGGTAGTCAATGATAGCGATACATATCTATCGTATCCGATAAACATATATCTACTTATTAAACGATTGGCCACTGAATGGCCACAAGTAGACAAACTACTGGATCAGCCGACACACAATAAGCTCCGGTTACGAGTGAATCCAATTGAAAACAATGAATTGACAGAAGCGGCTAAAGGTTTACAAAATTTAGTTAACACTTATCAACTGGACATACAGGCGCTGGCAAACGGTTCGGTACGGTTCTGGTCAGAATCGGAGGTCCGGGAGATAACATTCAAGCCTTCAGATGACACACACCGGCTGACGGCTGCCGACTGTTATCTGATTGGAAAACAAACAGTTATTGAGGACAACAATGAAAGTGCTATTCAATGGTTCAAAGAGACCATTAAACGGTCAGATAATGACACAACCGATAATTTATTTAAATCGAAATTAGCTAAACATATGGCACTGGCCTACCATAGACTGGGAGATTATAATCAAAGTGTTAACTATATGAATAAATCCAAAAATTTATTATTAGTCGACGACTACCAGAGCGATACAGAGTTTATGTTTAGACAACTATTTGTTGATTTTATGGTAAGTTTTTTTTTTGAAAATTATTCATAAAATGCTTTAAAATATTTTTTAGTCATTAATTACTAATAATAATATTGATTTTTATTTTTTTTATTTATATAATTTTAAAGATTCTAAATAAGACCAATAATAAAGTTGTCGTCAAAACAAATAGCAATTTATTGAACAACAAAACATCCAATCAATTGTCGGAAACACCACAACAACAACAAACATCCGATAATTTTTATAAAAATATTACAAAATTTTTAAAAATATCGCAACAATTGTGTCGCGGAGTAAAACGTCTGAATCGATCAGTCGAGTTCAGATTGAAGTGTCGTTATTTGGATACAACTAACCGGCCGTTACTTAGGCTAACCCGTGTGAAAGTCGAACAATTGTATGACAAACCAGAGATAGTCGTATTTCACGACATAATCAGTGACCGGGAAATAAATTTAATGAAACAGTTGGCCAGTAGACAAATGGCCAGAACAATGATATTTACTGGATCAAAAGGTCGGGTTTCCAGAGAACGGTTAGCTGATGGCAGTTGGTTAGAGGATATGGATCACGAAGTGGTCGATCGAATCAGTCGGCGTATCGGTGCCCTAACTGGTGTCAGTATGTATGCCGCCGCACCGTACAATGTAATCAAGTATAGGGTCGGCGGGTATTATATAAATCATTACGATGTGTCAGTTTTCAGACCAGTCACTGTCGAACAGTACGGTCTGCCATACGATCATATAGCCACATGGATCACATACCTGAGCGATGTACAGGCAGGCGGTGCTACTGTTTTCCCCCGATTGGATGTCCGGGTAGAGCCCCGTAAAGGATCGGCAGTTTTCTGGTTTAATCTGAAAAGTTCCGGTTTAGTAGATTGGGATACACAGCATAGTGGATGCCCGGTGCTGGCCGGCCCACCCAAATGGATTGCTACCAAATGGATACCGTTTTCTGTTCAACAGTTACATAAGCCATGTTTATTAGATAAACATTTATTGAATTATTTGTAAATTACCAAAAAATAAATAAATATTGAATTGATAATATATTGATATTATACGGTATATAAATTTATATAAATATTAATACAGTCTACACACCACCGTAGACCCCCACTAAAATAAAAAAAACCTTGCTTAACCCAGATATTTATATATGTGTATCTTGATTTATAAAATGTTAATTCAATGATAATGATAAAATATTATTAATTTTTATTTCTTATATAAATTATATCTGAATTAGGAGGCGGTGCTACTGTTTTCCTTAAACTAGGTGTCCGGGTTGAGCCCAGACAAGGGTCGGCCGTATTTTGGTATAATTTGAAAAGTTCCGGTTATATTGATTTTGATTTGCTTGACGATGGTTTGCCCGGTGCTTGTAGGCCCGGCCAAATGGATAGCCACCAAATGGATAGATTATGAGGAACAGGCGTTTCGTAAACCGTTTCTATTAGATAGACAATCGTTGAATTATTTATAAACAATTAAACATTTATTTTTTTGTTGTTGAAAAAAACATATATACAGTATTAGATTTTTTTTATATATAAATTTTATTTAGTAGTCATCAATGTTTAAATTTTTTCAACAAAGTTAAATAATTAACATATATATAATATAATCAATATATCATCATTTACTTACATAAATATATATAAATAGATTTTAAATAAAAAACTTTATTATATTTTATGAATGTTTTTCAAATATGATATAATACTATAAAATAAATAAGTTATTCAATACATAAAGTATTGAATGTTTATAATTGTAAATAAACTTTTACATTAGACACATATGTTTTTTAAAAAATAATAATAATAGTTTATTTAATTATATATTTATTTATATATTGATTTTAATTTATTAATATCAATGTTTATATACATATTATTATACTTTATGTAAAAAAATGTTTGTAAAAAGTAATCAATCAATAGCTTATCTAAATTACTGTATATTTATATTATCATTATTTGTTAGTTTAATACATGGTTTTAATATAAACTTTACAAAACTAGAGTCAACTATCATAGAGGAGAGTCAATGGTTACAAACTGTTGGGAAATATATCACTGATGAAGAGCATAGACTTTCACAGTTAAAGTCAAAAATCAATGAATTAAAGCAATTTAATCAATTGGCAGTCAATGATACCGATGCATATCTATCACATCCGATAAACATATATCTACTTATCAAACGATTGGCCACTGAATGGCCACAAGTGGACAAACTACTGGATCAGCCGACACAAAATCAGCTCCGGTTACGAGTGAATCCAATTGAAAATAATGAATTGACTGAAGCGGCTAAAGGTTTACAAAATTTGGTAAATACTTACAATCTGGACATACAGGCGCTGGCAAGCGGTTCAGTAAAGTTCTGGTCAGAATCGGAGGACCGGGAGATAACAATCCAGTCGTCAGATGACACACACCGGCTAACGGCTGCCGACTGTTATCTGATTGGAAAACAAACACTTATTGAGGATTACTATGAAAGTGCTATTCAATGGTTCAAAGAGACCATTAAACGGTCAGATAATGACACAACCGATAATTTATTTAAATCGAAATTAGCTAAACATATGGCACTGGCCTACCATAGACTGGGAGATTATAATCAAAGTGTTAACTATATGAATAAATCCAAAAATTTATTATTAGTCGACGACTACCAGAGCGATACAGAGTTTATGTTTAGACAACTATTTGTTGATTTTATGGTAAGTTTTTTTTTGAAAATTATTCATAAAATACTTTAAAATATTTTTTTTTAAATGTTTTTCACTTAAACAATTTAAGTCATTAATTACTAATAATAATATTGATTTTTATTTTTTTTATTTATATAATTTTAAAGATTCAAAATAAGACCAATAATAAAGTTGTCGTCAAAACAAATAGCAATTTATTGAACAACAAAACATCCAATCAATTGTCGGAAACACCACAACAACAACAAACATCCGATAATTTTTATAAAAATGTTACAAAATTTTTAAAAATATCTCAACAATTGTGTCGCGGAGTAAAACGTATGAATCGGTCAGTGGAGTCCCGATTGCGGTGTCGTTATTTGGATACAACTAATCGGTCGTTACTACGGCTAACCCGTGTGAAAGTCGAACAATTGTATGACAAACCAGAGATAGTCGTATTTCACGACATAATCAGTGACCGGGAAATAGATTTAATGAAACAGTTGGCCAGCAGACAAATGGCCAGATTAATGATATTTTCTAATTCAAAACTTGATATTTACGGCGGACGGTTAGCTGAGGGCAGTTGGTTAGATGATTTTGATCATGAAGTGGTCGATCGATTCAGTCGGCGTATCGGTGCCGTCACTGGTGTTAACATGTATGACGCCGAACCGTATAATGTAATCAAGTATGGCGTCGGCGGGTATTATGTAAATCATTACGATGTGTCAGTTTTCAGACCGGTCACTGTCGAACAGTACGGTCTGCCATACGATCGTATAGCCACATGGATTACATACCTGAGCGATGTACAGGCAAGCGGTGCTACTGTTTTCCCCCGATTGGATGTCCGGGTAGAGCCCCGTAAAGGATCGGCAGTGTTCTGGTTTAATCTGAAAAGTTCCGGTTTAGTCGATTGGGATACACAGCATAGTGGATGCCCGGTGCTGGCCGGCCCACCCAAATGGATTGCCACCAAATGGATACCGTTTTCTGTTCAACAGTTACATAAGCCATGTCTATTAGATAGACATTTATTGAATTATTTGTAAATTACAAAAAAAATAATAAAAATAAATAAATATTGAATTGATAATATATTGATATTATACGGGTATATAAATATTAATACAGTTTACACCCCCACTCTAGAACCCCCCTCCAACAGTATTGCGAATAAAACCAATATTGCGGTAGTAGTGCGGTAACAGTGACAACAATAATACAGTACTAATTACAATAACTATAGACACTATGAGCACCGGTATGCCAAACAAGTGTATAGAGACAATGTTTAAGTCTAGTCCTAATTAAATTGATTTTGTATTTTTTACTTATAAATTATTTAATTAAAAAATATATATATATTCATCAAATAGTAATTAAACAAAAATCTAAAAAAATAGACAAATAATTAAAAGAAAATACAGATATTTATTATCAATGAAATTTGATTTTTGTTTTTAAAAACTTTTTTTAAGTTAAGTTGTTTTTCAATATTTATCAATATATGATAATATACAGTATATTGCATAAAATCTCGGCTATTTACTACTACCACTAAAAGTGGTATAACTTTAAATATAAAAAATATAGAAAGGGTTGATATATATCATTGGAAAGGTTTTTATATACACTTTCCAATGATATTAAGCACACCATTCCTAATAGTGAGCGCGACCATTGAAAGTCCGCCCGAAAACATGCCAACCGAAAAAAATAGGGGTAGTGTATGTGCTCTACACATAAATCACTGCTATTGCCCCCACCATCGCTAAAATAACCGAAATTATTTACCCGAATGGCGGGCTTACAGTTAAATTTTTTTAATTAATTATACATATTATTAATTATTATATACTTATTTATTAATTTTAAAAATTATTTTTGTTCCTGTGATTTATTTACCGATTTTTATGAGCAGTTAAAAAAAGCCGAGATTTTATGAAATATACTGTATATATATATATATAAATGATAATATATTTTATTTTCAAATATTAATTTAAAATTTCATATATTTTTACTAATAAAATAAATACCAAACAATTGTTTCATAATTTATTTTTTAAAGATTTATTATTTATATTATTTTAATTAACATTAGTATAAAAATTACAATTATTTATAATATTTATTTTTATAAAAAAAACAGCTATCATGAATAGCATTAAAATAAATCCTAATATATTGTAATTTTTTTAGTAATAGTAATATCTTGTATTGATTTTATTATATATTTAAATAAAAAATATTATATTAAAATTTTTAATTAATTAAGTTATTCAAGTAATATAGTATATTTTAAAAAAATTTAAAAAATGACTAATTTTGTTTATTATTTATTTATATTTGTATTATTATTATTATTAAATTTTATACAATGTTTTAATATAAACTTTACAAAACTAGAGTCAACTATCATAGAGGAGAGTCAATGGATACAAACTGTTGAGAAATATATCACTGATGAAGAACATAGACTTTCACAGTTAAAGTCAACAATTGATGGACTAAAACAATACAATCAATTGGCAGTCAATGATAGTGATGCATATCTATCACATCCGATAAACATATATCTGCTTATCAAACGACTGGCCACTGAATGGCCACAAGTAGACAAACTATTGGATCAGCCGACACACAATAAGCTCCGGTTACGAGTGAATCCAATTGAAAACAATGAATTGACTGAAGCGGCTAAAGGTTTACAAAATTTGGTAAATACTTACCAATTGGACATACAGTCGCTAGCAAACGGTTCGGTACGGTTCTGGTCAGTATCGGATGGCCGAGTGATGACAATCCAGCCGTCAGATGACACACACCGGCTAACGGCTGCCGACTGTTATCTGATTGGAAAACAAACGTTTATTGCGGGTGACTATCAAAATGCCATTCAATGGTTCAATGAGACCAACAAACAGATATATAATGTCAACATAATGTCAGATAAGTTGTTTGAGTCGAAAGTTGCTAAATATATGGCACTGGCCTACTATAGACTGGGAGATTATAATCAAAGTGTTCACTATATGAATAAATCCAATGAATTAGTCGACTACCCGAGCGATACAGATATACTGTTTAATCAATTGTTTGTTGACTTAATCGTAAGTTTTTTTTTGTAGAGTTAAGTACAGATGATTGAAGAAAAAATAATAACTTTTTTTAATTATATTTTAAGTTTGAAAATAAAATCAATAATTACCTTAAAGACAACAAATCGACAGCAAATAGCTTATCAAACAAAACATTAACCAATCAATTGTCGGAAACACGACAACAACATTACAATCAATTGGACGTTCAATCGCAACAATTATGTCGCGGACTAGTAGTCGACAACAAACATATGAATCGGACAGTAAGGGAGTCGCGATTGACGTGTCGTTATTTGGATACAACTAACCGGCCGTTACTACGGCTAACCCGTGTGAAAGTCGAACAATTGTATGACAAACCCGGGATAGTAATGTTTCACGACATACTCGGTCCCATTGAATTAGCTGTACTGAAACTGTTAGCCCGGGCACAGTTATCTAGATTAATGATAGCTAATAATAATAGAAAAACAGGTATTGTTTCGGATATACGTTTAGCTCAGGGATGTTGGATAAGTGATAGGATTCATCCAATAGTTGAACGAATCAGTAGACGTATCGGTGCTATAACTGGTGTTAACATCAATGGGTCGGAACAGTTCAATGTAATCAAGTATGGCGTCGGCGGATACTATAGAAATCATTACGACGTGAATGTAGTTAAACCATACTATAGTGAACAGTATGGACTGCCTGTCAATCGTATGGCCACATGGATCAGCTACCTGAGCGATGTCCAAGCAGGCGGTGCTACTGTTTTTCCCCGATTGAATCTAAGGGTTGAGCCCAAACAGGGATCGGCATTGTTCTGGTATAATCTCCGGAGTTCGGGGTTAGTCGACTGGGATATGTTGCACAATGGATGCCCGGTGCTGGTAGGCCCGGCCAAATGGATTGCCACCAAATGGATCAACTATACGGAACAAGTATTTCATAAACCGTGTCTATTGGATAAGCAATCGTTTAATTTAATTTAGATTTAAAAACCATATTATATATAACTTTGTAGTTATTTTTTGTTAAAAAATATTATTTAGTATATGAATTATTTTTATATTAATTATTTATTTATATTTATGATATATTATAATATTTATATTATATACAGTTTATGTATACGTAGTAAGTATTATATATTAGTTAATAAAAATTGTTTAACAAAATTAAATTTATTGATTAAAATATATTAATTTTTGTTCAGTTTTAATATATTAATTTTTAATTTAATTATAATATAATTTTTTTAATTAATTTTAATACAATTAAACTATTGATTATTTATTAATTTTTTATTATATAATTGATAAACAAATAAACAAAACAAAAAAGCTAAACAAGTGATTTGAAACAACAATTTTTTTTTTGAATTAAACATCAGTAGTATTGAGCCAAACTGTATACCGAAGTTGGCCGCCAATGAACGGTACCGTACGGGTCTGGCCATTGATAACAGAGTCGATGTCGATATTGTTGTCGGCTATCAATTGCGAAAAATTCTGATAAATATAAGCCATTTCTTTAGCCTTATAGGGTATGATCTTATAGATAGTCAACTCTAGGACACTATCGCCGGTAACTTTGATACCAGTGGCCACCGTGTAGTCCCAGACTGGCCACAGAGAGTTCCATATATCGGGTGTCCGACTTAGTGTTTGGCCATCGATGGCTGCGCTAACATAGATATTAGTTGAGCCGATTCGAGGCCAGTGACTGCGGGTGTCGATCATTGCCCGATTGACGACAACTGTGGCCAACCATTGGTGTTGGTGATGATCATTGGGCACTTGTAGGCCATCAGTAGCACCGGTATGATAGTAATCATCCAACACATCATCATCATTGCTGCTGCTGTTAAACACCGGTGCTGTCCATAGAAGCGATAGATTGCCGATAGGATCGGGATGTCCGTCCAGTAGACTTTGTTTATCGGTACTACCGGTACTACTACTACTACTAGTAGTAGTAGCCAATTGTTTTTGATGGCAAACAATTATGATAATAACTATGGACAGTACGAGCACCGGTAGGCCAAACATATACAGACAGTGTTTTAGTCTAGACTTAAACGACTTTTCCGGTTCTCTGATTTCAATCGGTCTAAGCGTTTGTATCATTATTTTTCATTCAAAAAAAATGATTACAAAATAAATACAAATAAAATTACAAAATAATTTGTATTTTATTTGTTATTTATAGATTATTTTTCTAGACTTAATTAATTAATTAATAATAATAATAATATATTTAAATTTGTTTTATAAATATGTATAAATCTAGAAAATAATTTGAGACAAAATAATCAACAAAAAAAATTATTTTATTATTAAAATGAAATTTGATATGTTTTTTTTGGTTTTTTATTTTGACTGAAAGTTAAATTTGTAAAACTCATCATATTTTTTAATCATATTTCTCAATGAAACAGATATTAGATTTTATTTTCAAATAATATTTTTTATATATATAAATTATCTATAATTTCCATAATCCATAAATATTACTGTATATTACATTATATAAAAAAACCATTAAAAATATTTTTAATATGATATTTATAATATATCATAAATATAATGTAGTAGTTAATGCTAATTTATAGTTTAATTTTTTTTTAAATAATTATTTTTATAAAAATAAATCTAATGAGAGTTATACACTACTATTAGTTTAAGTTATTTAATAAAATATTTAAAAAAAAACATTTATGTTTTTATTTTAATTAATTTGTTACAAGTTTTTTTATAATAATAGAAATAATTAAATACATATATACTTAATGACTATTATTAAATTAAACTCTTAAATTTAAATTATTTTGTTGTAGTTATAAATTTACATTATAAACAATATTACAACATATAAATAATATCTATTATTAAAAAATATTTTATATTAGTTTTATCCATACTATTTAGTTTTTTTTTAAAAAATTACTAATAAATTAAATACCAAAACAATTGTTTTATAATTTAATTATTTGAGTTTTTTTAAATAATTTCTAAAATAACTTATAAAAATTTATTTATTATGTTATTTATTGTAAATTAATTTCAAATAAAAAAATAACAATTGTATGATCATTAATATTAATAAGTTATTATTTATATTATTTTAATACAATATTATTACTACTACTACTACTACTACTACTACTACTACTACTATTTGTTATAATTTAAAAACTAACAGTTAGCATGAGTTGCAATTCAAAAAAAAAATTATAACTAAAATATTTTTCTCTATAACTTTAGATTATAGTGTATATCATCAATATTACTGTGTATTTTAACAATATATTGAATATACTGTATATATACTGTATTTGTTTTCTCTTAAATAAAATAATAATCATAATAATAATAACCTTTAATTTCAATTGATATATTTTTTTTATACAGGTATACTATTTAGGTGTATGGATAGTATCTATGCAACTAAACAGCCATTTTATATATAAATATATATATATATATATATATATAATTTATATTACAAAAATTTTTTTATTTGTATGATATAAATAATATTGATGATAACAAAAATTACTTTATTGCCATTGACAYCATATATTAATATTATCTATAAAATAAAAAAATATTGTACATTATATTATTATTATTATTATTGTATATTAAATTGTATAATAAATATTGCCACTAGAAAAAAATCCAATCTAATAAATACAGTTATTTTTTTAAATATATTTTTTTTATTATATATATATATTTTTTTGTTAAATATGTGAAACCACTTTAAACTTATCGTGTATTAACTGGTATGTAATAATGCCATTACCTGATTATTATTAGTAATAATAATAATTAATTAATACTATTATTATCACTAAATATTTTATCATAATTTTTATTTTTATTACAATAAAACCAACACAAAAAATCATTGACTACAAGTTAAGTAAAATAAAAAACTTATTTCTCTATTAAGTGAAATTTTTATTATTATTATTATTATTAATTATTAGTTTATTTTAGTGTAAATAAAACAAACAACAAACAAATAATCAAACCAATTGTTAATATTTTTAACAACTTTAGAAAACTAATTGAAAAAATATATTACATTTATTTAAATCACTTAAAAAATTATTATTATAATTATTAAAATTGTTCAAATTAAATCAAGTGCTATACTATCTATTTAAAAAAAATTATTTTAAATAATTATTTTTATTGATTATATTGTGACGGGTGTGTAGTCATCATCAACAACATCAACAACAATGGAGACACGCTATGTTGATCTATGCCTAAAAATTATTAACATATTGAACGGCTGTATTGGCGGCCTATCCCTGTACTTTTTTATATTTATACTAGATGATTATTTAGTAAAAAGTAACCAGATGACATTTGCGTTTGTCATATTGGCATTGATTGTATCCATCTATACATTAGTATCATGCTCATTTAAGCAGGAAATGTTTATGATTGGCTCGTTTGTGGCCAATATTATAATGGCTATCATATGGTTGGCGGCCATTATCGTCTATAATAGTAAAATATTTATTTATATTTTTTTTAAATTATTAATTTATTTAATTTTAATTATTTAATTAATTAATTAATTTATATATATATAAATTATGCAAACCTATATTTTTATTTTTTTAAAAAAATAATTAAAATTATAAGCATATACATAATGTATTTGTTATTTATTAGTTTTTTTATTCTATGATATTTTAAGTTTTTTAAATATATTTAATAATTATAATCAAAAACAACAACAACAAAAATTTTTATTTTAATTAATATATTAATATAATTTATTTTTTTATAATTTTGTTTATCTAGCCAGTCATAAATATAAAGATAATTATTATGGCCGTCCAATGTTGAATCCTAATGCCGGCATACAATTGGTTTGTACAATAGCTACGGCAATATTGCACTTTTTATTGGGCGTCCGACTACCCTATATCTGTAGACCGGCTAGTATTTAAAAATGTTATTATTATTATTATTATTATTATTGTAAATAATAATAACAAGTTAAAAATAATATATATATATATATATATATTATTTTTTTAACAAAAATCTTTATATGATTAAAAAAAATTATGTGGATATATTTATATTTTTGTAAATGCAATTGTATAATGCCATATGAAATGTACTAGCTATTTATATATTATTATTATTTAAAAAAATTATTTAATATTATTATTATTACTATTTTTGTAGGTTAAGTTTATAATATTATTATTATTTTTTAAAATTAGACTATTATTATTATTAATAATATTTTTGTTATGTTTTAAGAAAAGCGACATTTTATTATATATACGATATAATACATGAACTTTGATTTTAATTAATTAAGTAATGAATTTATTTATTATTTATATATGCAATACTTAAATAAAACATTTTTTGTTGTTGTATTTGATTAGATTATTTATATATATATATATAATTTATGACATAATTATATCATATATATATATATACAGTATTTTTTGTATATTATACAGTATAAATATTACCTAGATTGTATGAAATTATTAATATAATATTAAATTGTTTTAGTATTTTTATTATATAAAATTTGTAAAAAAAATTATTTAATATTATTATTATATATTAAATTGTATAATAAATATTGTCACTAGAAAAAAATCCAATCTAATAAATACAGTTAATTTTTTTAATATAATTTTTATTATATATATATATATAATATGTGAAACCACTTTAAACTTATCGTGTATTAACTGTTATGTAATAATACCATTACCTGATTATTAGTATTATTATTAGTAATAATAATA
>NW_026533190.1:1440000-1530000 GCF_028296485.1 Oppia nitens
ATTATTATTTCTAATATTTGATTGTCATTAGTGTGTATTTTTTAAAAAATATATAATAATAAACATAACTGACAGTCAAATATCATTTTTAATACTAAATAACTAATAATTTATTATATTTTTTTGGGAAATATTATTAATAGTGTTTAGTGTAAACACTGTTTACAATGCATTTAAATATATAATATATATATACAATATATATATTATATGTAAAAATTAACTTTACTTTTATATACCGTATAAATTGTGTATATATAATGAATGAATTATTAGGAGATGACTGTCCCCTATTAGCATGACTGCCCTTTACTTTATGTACATATACTGTATATAAGGGACAACCATACGACCGACCAACCAACAACAAAAAATTATGGGGACGGTTAGCTTGAAATACTATATGATTATCCCACTAGTAGTAGTAGTTTAAGTAGTAGTAGTATATCTAAGACAATGACTGTCATTATTATGATTATCATTAATTATATGCATATAAGTAAAGTAGTTATGAAAAAAAATCAGTAGTAGTTTTGCTTATAGTATATAACTTATGTATTATATTAATATAAGTACAGTGCGTGTCATTACATCATTAATCAAATGCAGTTAATTGCTGGCTATACCTAAACAAAAAAAAACAACAAAAAAGTTCACTGATGATCACATTTATATATATATATACTGTAAATAGTTTATACTGTACTATACATAGTATACCAATCTATCCCATATAGTATATACAATAGACAACACTGTACTGTAGATTTCATCTATTAGTTTCATGAGAGAGAAAGAGAGAGAGAGAGAGAGAGAGAGAGAGAGAGAGAGAGAGAGAGAGAGATATAAAAATTTTATTTGTTTGATAGGAAACTGTGTAATAAAATTCAAGATTATATCTCATAACAGACTAAATGTTGAAAATAACAATAATTATTGATAACATACTATATGTATATATATTATATAATTTATTTAATAAATTACAAGGACATTGATTATTATCAGTAAAATTAGATTATATTATAATTTATATAAATTATATATACAGTATATACTGTAGTATTTACAGTAGATTTTTTTTTGTTGGACAATATAACAGTAAGTAATGATTGAAATTGTTTTTATATTTAAATGATAGTTAATTTTGTTGTACAATAAAACATTTTTTTTGATAACATTTTATTTGTTTGTTTGTTTGTCAATAAAAACGGAAATATTATCATTTTGTTAATATATAGATATAGTTTAAAGTAATATTTTAAAACTGCATTTTTAAAATACAAAAATGTTTAGATAAATAGTAATTTGTAGATAACTTTTGATGAGTTGCTTATTATTATATGTACTGTATTTAAGGGATACATAAAAAAAGTTATGATTTCATTTTGAAAATTTTTAATATAATTAAACATTAGGTACTTTAATATCTAATTTAATAATAATAATAATGAAACTATTTTCTACCTGTTTTATGAACACATAGTTAGTTAAAAGTAATTAAACATAATAATGGATATTAAAACTAATTTAGTTTCATAATATATATATATATATATATATATATATATATATAATATATACTGTATTAAATTACTTTACTATTTATATTTAAAATTACAAACAAACAAAACATTTAACTACTAAAACATAAACTATATCTAATAAAATAGGTGTTAATAGTAGTCAATTAAAAAACAACAGCACTTTAATTAGATGGCAATTAAAAGAAATAAATAAAATAAATAAATTGTCTGAAAATTTTATTTAGCAGTATTTATATATATATATATATATATATATATATATATATATATATATATATATATATATATATATATATATATATATATATATATATATATATTATATATATACATGTAATGTAATATAATATATATTTTATATAGTTTTTCAAAAACAAAACAAAAAATAAATTATCTTTAAAAATAACTATTGTTTTCTTTCTCTCTCTCTCTCTCTCTCTCTCTCTCTCTCTCTCTATATATATATATATATATATATATAAATTTTGATATTAAAATACTTATTATATATAATTGAGATAAATATTAATGGGCGACAATTAATATGATGAGTATTTATTGTAGTTATAATTTAAATCACTGTTGGTGTTATTATTATAAATATAAAACTATTTTTTTATTGTTTATTATTTTTCAACAATATATAGACTATTAATATATATATATATACACAGTATATATTATATGGAAAATGTAATTAAAAAAAAATTAATGTCAAAACATTAGTACCAGTAGTAGTAGTAATAGTAGTACTAAATAATTTTAGACTAATTTTCTACATTAAATAGTTAATAATAAACAGTTTATTTAGATAACAAATTGCTAGTTATTAATAATATTAATAATAATAATACTGTATCTAAAAATTGTATTTAAACTATTTATATATAGTATATAAAGTTTTTAATAGTGTAATCAACAACAACAACAACAAAAATTATATTACACTTTAAGGCATTTAATGTTTAAAATACACTATAAAATACACTTTTTTTTAAAAAAAACTATACAAAGTTATAGTCAATTACATATAGATTTTTTTTTTTGAAATAAAAAATGTATATAAATTAAGTTCATTATAAATATGATTATAAATATTTAAGATCCGGTCTTCAAAAAATTAATGATAAGATTATATTGAAAATAATTATTCAAAAAAAATAATACTCAAAATGTTTATCAATTAAACTAAACATATATATAATATCAATATATTGTTTATTAATTGATACAAAACTTACTAATCATTACTTAATTTTACAATAAAAAAACCAAATATTAGAAAATAATTTATGAAAAAAAGTCTATATAATAATATGTATGTAAAATTCAATATTTATATTTCAATATTAATATTATATTTATGTATATCATATAATTTAGTCATTTTATTTTAGACAATTTTCATAGCCAACTACACACCCAGTGTTAGGTGACACATAATTTATCAATTTCATAGTATGATTATTAGTATTATATATATATATATATATATATATATATATGACTTATGATTTTTGTTGTTGATATTGTTGTTGTTGTTAGTATTGTTGATATTAATATAATAAATCTCAATAAATTAGGTTTCAAGTGTGTATAGTTATAATTTATAACTTATAAAGTGTTTATGTTTTTTATTTTGGTGTTAATACATGTACAGTATATTTATAATGTATAATAAATAATAATATTTAACTATCACTAACTCATATCTAGTTATATAAAGTATATATATATATATATCTTTAGTTATATATTTTTAATGTAAATCTATTTGCTTTAGAGAGAGAGAGAGAGAGAGAGAGAGAGAGAGAGAGAGAGAGAGAGATTATAGCAATTGTAATGTAAAATAGTTTTTATTTTCAGAGAATAAATTAAATCAACAAAAAAAATTATTTCGACAACTATTTTCATACTTTACTCAACTATATTAATATCAAACGTTTTGTTATAATACTATAATATTTATCAAATATTTTTATTTTGATAACATTTTTTTTAACAAAATTATTGATAACCAGATATATTTTTTTTTTGGTCAATCAAATTGCATTATAAGTGTATAATAACCAGATATAATAGTGTGTGAAATAAATTGCATGACATATATATTTAAACTCTCTCTCTCTCTCTCTCTCTCTCTCTCTCTCTCTCTCTCTCTCTCTCTCTCTCTCTCTCTCTCTCTCTCTCTCTCTCTCTCTCTCTATCACTCATTCACACACACACTATAAGATCATAATCGCTTCACAACAACAAAAAATATTTAAAATTTTTCACATATATAATAATATGTATATAAACAGTRAATATGATTAGCAACTCATATAAATTATATATTTATACAGTATATACATATATTATGTGTAATTAATTGAAAATTTAGAGATAGAGAGAAAAAACATTTCAACTAACTCTATATACAAATAATTTGAAATTTAAATTTTTATTTAGCAAAAAAAAAATAAAATAAATACATTTATATTAAAAAGTTTAATTTACATTTTAAATGCAATTCAAATCAACAACAATACAAAAAAAACTACAGTAAACCCTATCATCAATGTTACAAATGTTGATTATATACTATTGTATAATATATATGGATATATCCTATACTCTATCTATTAATACTTGAATAATATACATATATATTGGTTTACTAATACATCTAAACTTTTTATCTCTCTTTCTCTCTCTCTCTCTCTCTCTCTCTCTCTGTACTATATTTATGAGGTAGGGTTAGACCTATTGTTCAATAATAGTAGTACTGCCGCCACTATTGTTGTTGGTGTTGTTGGAAACATACTGTCCTATCGATACTATTGTACAATAAATTATATAGCCTTTGATTGTTGTACGAAAGCGTTTGATTTATTCAATTATCTATAACATTGGGTTACAATAATAATACTGTATAATAATTGTGAAATACTGGACGACACAACTGTTTGATGTATTATAACTCCTACACCACTACTACTACTAATACTATCCATTGATTTGAATATTATATATATAAATATAATATATAGATATCTATCTATAAGTGCGACAAAAAGGGATCGCTTATATCATACACACAATACTCATAATCCTTTTATGTTATGTTTAGGCCAGTGGTGGTGATGATGGTGTGTGTATATCGCCCGGTGCTGTCTCATAATAATAGATACTGTATGTGTGTGTGCGATCAGAGTCGGAAGGGAACCGTCAGATTTTTTCGGGTGTGTGTGTGTGTGTATGTGCACTGACTGACTGACTGACAGCCATACCATCGGTCACTAATGAAGTTGTATTGTATAGTACCAGTGCTGACTACATATATATATATATATATATATATATATATATATATGTATAAAGGAGACAAACCATATATATACAATATTGTTCACAAAAAAATAAATAAGTTTAAAGGCTAACTGTGCGCTACTGTGAATTGTGCTGACCATATATACAATACAGTATATCACTATAGGGATTGTGGGGTGTGTGTGTGTGTGGGGAGAACCGGGAGCTTATACTACTATATAGACACCCCATACCAAATATACACACACACACACACAACACATAGAGTATTGTACTATAATATAAAAGCACAGGCAATAACATAGGCCCAACACATTCATCAATCATTTAATGCCAATAAATGTTTTTAATTTTTGCTATACAATTGCTTGAAAATTAAAGTATTATTTATGCCTTACATTCAATAATGAGAGAAACAGTGAAAGAGAGAGAGAGAGAGAGAGAGAGAGAGAGAGAGAGAGAGAGAGAGAGAGAGAGAGAGAGAGAGAGAGAGAGAGAGGGAACTTATATTATATATATATATTGAAAATCACGTAAACAATAGCTACATATACAGTGTGTATATTCAAACATTATTATTAAAGTATAGATGTATGTGTGTGTGTGTGTGTGTTGTATTAAAACCCATAACATGCCATTCAATTTGATTATATATATATAATATATAGAGAGTATTTATCAATAAATTTTTAGCTCCCTGTGCTCACTCACTCACTCATTCATCCACTGTCTCTCCCTTTCCACATTACACACAAACACACACACACACACACACACACACACACACACACACACACACACACATATGTACCGTATAAGCGTCGGGTGTTTTTGTTTGGTGTGTCCGCAAACCGGCCCTCAAATTGTTATATATATATATATATATATATATATATATATATATAAAGTGAATTGAATTGAATGAACCAAACAATAAAAAACTAAAATTATAATCAATTGAATCATTTGGTTGGAAATAATAAATTAGTTTTTATTTAAGTCACTGTATTTTGCCATTAAATAATGTTAACCTTATATATACATACAGTGTTTTTTTGGTGGCTTAAAAATAAGTAAACTTTATAATTGTGTGATTGATTTACAATTATCACTAAAAAAATAAAATAAAACTCAAAAAAAATTATTTATTCAATTTTTTAGCATGCTAAGTTATATATATATTATTATATAGCTTGTAGTGTGCCATCTATTAAGGGATTTATTATTAGTATTACTATTCAAATAAATTTTTCTAAACATTTTTGTTTTTAAATAAAAAATTATTTGATTTAACTTGAAATCATTTAAGTAATAATTTTTTGTGGCATTATTATGATATTTTAGTAATATTAACTAATTTTGTAGTTATTTTAAATAGTTATTAATTATTTGAAATTCATATTATTTTTTTTATTGAATTGTTAGAAAATAGTATTGTAGTTATATATATATATATATATATTACACAGTATATTAGTTATTAATAAATATTAAATTATAATTTTTATAATAACAAATTACAAAATAAAATTTAACTAAAATATTTTTAAAAAAATTATTTATAAAAATTTAATAACTTATGCGAATAATTAAATAAATTAATTATTATTTTTTTTTATTGACAAAAAAAAACAATTAATTGTTAATCTTGATTGAATGTGGATGATTGAAAATGATAATTTACTTAATATATTTTATTTATTTTAAATAATTTTCTATATAATAAAATTAAAATTTACGGCAACAAAAAATTTAAAACTTAACTTGTTCATTTTTGTATATATTTATAGTACAAATTCATATAAAACATTTATAATAGACTATAGACTGACATCTATTGGGGAAAATAAAAACATTTAAAAAAATTAATATTATTTAAACTTTTATATTATTTATAATTAATTTATAAATCATATAACCAGAAATTAAATATATAGTAATATTATAATAATTATAAAAAAACAATAATTATATTTTTATTTTCTATAAAAACAATTAATTATTATGAAATTAATTTCAAATAATAAAATACTAGACAAATACTATTTATCATAAAATATATTTAATTATTATATAAATTATACCGTATATGTATGTATATATTATATATTTGATACATTTAAATTTATGTATATAATTTTGATATATATATATATATATTTGATTAATAATTGCAATCTACATATTCATTAGGAATTTTTAAATTACAAAAAAATATAAAATCATATAATATATATATAATATCTATTTACACACATTTTAAACAGTATTATTGTAAAAAAATGTTAAATTTAATTATCTAACTGTTTGGTAACATTTTATTATTATTATTGGTATTTCATTATAATTATTAACTCTATCACTGAAAGAGAGAGAGAGAGAGAGAGAGAGAGAGAGAGAGAGAGAGAGAGAGAGAGAGAGAGAGAGAGAGAGAGAGAGAGAGAGAGAGAGAGAGAGAGGTATAGAAAATCTCTAATAAAAATCCAATTACTTTCTCTAAGGGTGTACTACTGTATTATTAGGGGATTATAGGGGGGTCTCTCAGAGTAACCAACAAAAAAAATTAGGCATTAATTTGTATCACAATTTCTAAATAAAACTATATATTGTCCTAATCTTATGCAATGTGTTGTTTGGAGGACTCAGATGTTTGAGTAGATAAGGGGTGACATACAGTACATACAGACACTTGGATTCGGTAGTATAATAGGAGTTTCCCCATAGCCTACAACAAAAATTCAGTGACACTACAGGCTATACAATAGTAGTCCATTTTGATTGACATATCATCTAATATAATCACTAAACTGTATTTCAGTTATATATATATAATGTAAAAATTTTTGTTATATATAAAGTATATATTATATATTTTTCTGGTATTATTTTGTGTAAATCATTTAGAAGAGTAAGAGTAGAGAGAGAGAGAGAGAGAGAGAGAGAGAGAGAGAGAGAGAGAGAGAGAGAGAGAGAGAGAGAGAGAGAGAGAGAGAGAGAGAGAGAGAGAGAGAGAGAGAGAGAGAGATAGTTAGGTTGACAGCACCGGGAGATATAAACTTATTGATAAAAGTGGGAGAAAGAGAAAACAAATTTCCCGTTTCAAGTGTGTGTGTGTGTGTGTGTGTGTGTGTGTATGTGTTATAACTACAGGAGCTTATTGTTAGGGCACAGGGATTAATATGGATTACTCTTTCACATTGAAGTTATATAAAGCTCTAAAACTCTATACTATACAGTATAATCTCATCGATATATTTAATATACAGTATTGTACTAAATATATATATATATATATATATATATATATTATTGTGTATATCTCTAAGCATTTTTGGTGTTCAATGTTTTGTCGCCTAATATTTTTTTTGTTAGTCGGTAACTATAAAATCAATTTCAATTCAAGGGAGGGATGGATATTAGGCTATCTGTGTTTTTTTTCGGTCATATGGCACAGTAAATGTGTATTAATCTATCTACCGGTGCTCTCAATAACTTTCTCTCTCTCTCTCTCTATCTTTCTTAACATTAAATACATGTGTTGTTACAGCCGTGGCTTTTTCGGTAGGGGATTGACAGCTAGTAGTAGTAGTAGTAGATTGACAGCTAGTTTTCAATGTCACTGAACATCGGGATATATATATATATTTAGTTTATCCCTCAATCTGGTTGACACACACACACACACACAACATAACTGTCCAAATATATATCAATAGTTTTTTTTATTTCATTGATTTGCAATAAGTAATACCTATTTTTTGATCCCAAATGGCTGTTACTGTTTTGTAAGTCCCGGCAGTTAATACCTATTGAAATAGTAATAATAATAATAATAAAACTTAAATACATTTGTATTGATAGATATGGATTGTAAAAAAATATTTTGTCTAATACTGTATATACGGTGTATATATATATATATATGAATATAACTTTATTGTGTAAACATTTTTTTGGCACTAATAACATGATATTAAATCCTCCATATTTTAACATTTTTGAATAAAACTAATGTAATATATATATATATATACAATATATCAATATATTTACTGAATATTACTTATAATTACAAATGTAACTGAAATAAATTGAATAGATTTTATATTGAATAATGTATTTATATATAATTAAAATTTAAATGTAATTTTCAAAACATAAATTTCTAGAAAATATTTACTTCCAATAGTAATATTATGTTAAATATTTTTTCAATATGTATATGCAATATATATATAATTAATTAATAATAAATTTAATTATTTTTTAATTATCTAACTATCAATAAATGTCAATAAATTTCGTTTAAATTAAAATTGTTTTTTTCTAAATTTGTTTATTTGTTTTAATTATTTATTGAAAAATATATGATTCTGGAGTTATATTAAATAAATTACAAAAATTAAATTTTGATATTTAAAAATAATAAATAAATATAAAATTTAAAAATAAGTAAATATTATAAATTAAAATTTACTTATTTATTAAACCGTGTAAATCAATGTTTACAACACACACACACACACACACACACACACATAATGGCATAAACTTTAACATTGAAAACCAAAAAAAATGTATAAAATATTTTACTTAAATAATGGGTACACAAAACATATACCTCAAAAAAACCTACAGATATATGTTGAATACCATTGTATTGTACAATATATGGTGTGGTGTGTGTATGTGTGCTATTGGCATACATTCACACTACCAGTGCTGTCATAATCACACACAACACACACACACAACAGCAACATCAGGAGCAAGGAATGGGAGGTCCGACACCATCAATGCATTTCAATAGATGAGTGAAAATCATTATAAAAAAAATCATTGAATGATTGAATGGCGAAAACCCCAACCCATTGTTTGCCATTTTATTTTTTTTAATATATATTTTTATTATAAAATTTTTTTATATATATTATTGTTAAATACCAATTTTGTCGGCAAACACATACACACACACACACACTCACCATAATATGACAATTGACAGCACCGGGAGATAGAGTGAATGAGAGAGAGAGAGAGAGAGAGAGAGAAAGAGAGAGAGAGAGAGAGAGACTATTGTGTCGATTCATTGGCAAAATATTTTGTGGTATTTCTCTCTCTCTCTCTCTCTCTCTCTCTCTCTCTCTCTCTCTCTCTCTCTCTCTCTCTCTCTCTCTCTCTCTCTCTCTCTCTCTCTCTCTCTCTGTTTCTCTTTGATTATACCCTTAATGTTGACAATGATATATATATATATTTTAATAATTTTTAAATAATAATCAATATTATATATACCATAATATATGTTATTAAAATTAAATTATATGATATACAGTATATTTTGACAAATAATAAAATAAATTAAATTAATTTTTTTTATCTTAGTTAAACTTTAATATTTAAATACTTATTTATATCAATGATATAATACGATAGTATAACACAAAAAATAGTTATTATTGAAGTGCAGACAAAAAACTAGACATTAATAATAATAATAATAATAACACATAAAGTTTTGTGGCGACAAAAAAATAAATATATATAACTATTATTACAACAATTTGTTTAATGAGTCGGAAATTTTGTTGTTAAATATTATTATTTTGTTGTCACTAAATGTGAGAAAACTATTAATAATAATAATATTAAACAAACTTTTTTTGGAAAAAATTTTTTTAATAATATTTTTACAATTTATTAAAATTCAAGTCAATGTAAATAATTTTCTTATTATTTTATATTTTCTAATAAAGTTTTTATTTTGATAAATTTTTTTAGTTAATTTTTTTACAAACTTATATAAAACTATGTGTTATAAAACTAATTAGTAATTTAATCATAAAATTTTTATATATTTTTAGATTTACTTATAAGTCTATAATTAATACATAAAATCCTTTCAACAAAAATAAAAGTTTTGTTACTGTTATCTATAGATTTGTTTCACACTTGACCTAACAATTGACTTGAACTAGAAAATGTATGGTCAGTCCCAGTGCTAGGACTCCCTGTCCTCCTTTCACACAATCGCTCACTTACTCACTCACTCACTCACTAACCCTGAAGTCAACCCATCATAAAAAGGCATTGTTTGTCTCTATGTTACATATAGTATAGGAAAAATAACTTATATTTTTCGGACAATTGTTTTTCATTTCCTAACTATTTGTGTGATCAATGAGCCGATCATCACATGTGTGTGTGAGTGTGTGTGTGGACTACAATAGCCGTGGAGAAAGAGAGAGTTAGACCATCAAAACATACATACCATACCATAACACATACTACTACTGTACACAACTGGCCATAGATTATATCATTCAGTGATTCGTGATATTCAATGGGCGCCCGACTGTAATAATATGACTCATTTGGGAACAAATACTTAATGCTAGATATGAGAGACTGGGAGAGAGAGAGAGAGAGAGAGAGAGAGGCCAGTTGGGTTAGCTCCCGGTGCTGTTTGTAAAAATATTGGTCATCACTACTACTACTACTCTTACTACTCTCGGCCTCTAATATATGGTGTGGAAAAAAATTGAGGAAAATAAGTAATTTTATTTTTAGTTTTCAATATATATACTGTATATATATATATAGACACATATAGTCTACAAATAATTACTGTTTAGTCATAATATACGGTAATTGTTGTAATAAATTATACAATCAAACAAATAAAATCAAAAATTAGTATAATGTAGTAATAATTAACATATTATTATTATATAAGTAGTTAAAAATGTTTTATTTTATTTAACTATTTATATTAAAATTTATGTATATATTATTATAAATTTTAATATACTATATAAAAGTCATTACACATTACAAGTTATTTTCTAATTATAAATTAAATTGATTCAAATATATATTGTTAATAAAATAGATAAAATAAAATAAACTAATTATAGTTAAAAAAATAATATTTATTTTATTGCACTTTTATGATAATAATTATATAACAACAACAAAAAATATTAATATAATATTTTTTTCATATTATATATAATCATATATATATACTGTATATAATCTCATTAAAATAATTTTATCAAAAAATATTTTTTAATTAATCTCAACAAAAAAAAATTGTTGTCAACTTTCCTGACAACATCGGGCAATAGACATATGATTATTATTATTATTATAATTATCGGTATTATTATTATTATTATTAATGTCGCCATCAGTTGGTGTCGGGATGTCATCCAATAATATTTCCTTCAAAAGCGGCGATCTATCGACAGTTGTCATTGTTTTGTACATTTGCTTCTGTAGTTCATTCAATACCCGTATTTCGGGCAACAAATTCAATATCCGAGAGTATATACGATTGGCTTCCGATTCCGATCCGTATTTTATGTATAAATATTTGCGTAATAAATATAGATAAACATTTCGATGATAACTAAATAAATAAATATATAAATAATATGTTAATAAAAATATTTTTTTTTTTTTTTTGAGAAACAATGTGTTTACCAACAAAAATTAATTAAAATTATAATAATATATTTATAGTTACTAATTTACAAATAAAAAATTTGTACCTGATGATATCTTTTTCAATTAAGTTCGGACGATCCGGATTAAATAATACAATTGGCATTAACTGGTATAATAATTAAAATAAATATTTTAAAAATTAATAAAATTGTTTGTTTTTTTTTGGATAAAATAATAAATAATATTAAATAAACTAAACTAAATAATAATAATTATTAATTAAATTAAATTAATTACCAAATATAAAACCATTGGATCGGTTCTCAAGTCTTTGACCATTTGAAATAAATAATGTTTTAATGGATGATAGATATCGACAGTCATATCCTTGAATGCGTCCAATTTAAGGATAACTGAATGCGATGGCGTATAATCAGTCTATAATTATAATTATAATTAAAAATATAAATATAATTAAAAATATAAATATAATTAAAAATATAAATATAATTAAAAATATAAATATAATTAAAAATATAAATATAATTAAAAATATAAATATAATTAAAAATATAAATATAATTAAAAATATAAATATAATTAAAAATATAAATATAATTAAAAATATAAATATAATTAAAAATATAAATATAATTAAAAATATAAATATAATTAAAAATATAATATAAATATAATTAAATATATTAATATTAATTAACTATTATTGTTATAATTAGTCAATAGATTTTTTTTGTTAATTGTTAAAAATATCAAAAATTATAAATAAATATATATATATAAAAATATTATATACCTATTATTATATAAACTTTATAATTATCTATAAATATAATTATATAAATACTAACATCACATACCGTCCTGAAAGCCCAACACTCCTTTTCGTAGTTGAAATTGATGGCCGTTTTCGATACCTGTACTTCAATACAGCCGTACTTAATCAGACCGATCTGGTCGTTCAGACACAACGATTGAAAACAATTCAATTGTTTGGTCAGATCGGTAAACCGTTTGACATACAACTCGAACCGATTGGGTACCGATCGTAAGTATTCGGTGGCCGATCGGACAACAAATATACGGAGTTTCGGATCGAAAGCCAATCGGGTCATCGGTTTGCTTAGGGTATAGATTTCGTTCAGGAGTTTGATTTCGACTTCACTGAAATTGTGGACATTGTTGATGGTATGAGGTATGGAAAACTCGACGGATAATTCATATTCAAGTGATTTCAATTGCAACGATCGGAGAAGTTCTTCGTTACGATGGTTACGTTGGTTGGACGGGTCCGGACAGACAATATCGGTGACAGTGTTGGCCGTGAGACTGTCGGTATCTGTCCAAGAGGTCGTCTCCGCCTCTATATAGGCTAACTTGATGTTAGTGTCCACGTAGTCGTCGTCGTCATCATCATCAACAACATCATCGATGGCCATCAGCTGATGGAGATTGTTAACGTCAGCACTGGTATTGAAGATTTCAATACCACTCGAGTTTGAGTACTGATCGGCGATTATGAGGTCTGTGTTGTGGTTGTTGTTGTGGTTGGTGTTGTAGTAGTAGTTATGAGTGTTGTTGTTGTTGTCATCCGACCAGTTGGTCGTCGACGTCGTCGACGACGACAACAACGAATGACTTGACTTTGAGTTGTTGTCTTCATCTTTGACATCAACAACAATATCCTTGACGTCGTTGTTGTTGTTGTTGTCGTTGTCGTTGACAGCAATGTCAAGCAAATAGTCTTTCAGTTCGTATGTATCGATATCTTCTTCTTCTTCATCATCAGCCGAACCGATCTCATGTGTCGGCGATTCTTCTGAGAACTTACTGTACGGTAACAACTCGTGAGCAGTACTTTTAGGTGTAGATGAAAAAGATGACGACCGACTATCAGGCGATGATAACGATATCTTTAAGTCATCGCCAATCGGATCCCTATTGTTGTTGTCATTGTTGTCGTTGTTGTTATCCTTCAAATGTTGTGTCTGTTTTCGTTTCTGACGATTCTCTTCGATCTTATGTCTTCTCAACTCTTTTTCTTCATCGTTGAGAATCCAATCCTTTATTTATTTTTTCGGTTTAAAAAAAATAATTAAATTTTTTTTAAATATTTAATAATTATTATTAGTTAATAATAGTTAATATTAATAATAATTAACTCTTACTTTATTCATACCGACGGAAAAACATTTTTTCAGACGACAACTCTTGCAGTACTTTCTCGTCACTGAATTGATGGCACACTTGTTATTGGTTTTGCATTTGTGTTTCTGTTTCAAGAAATTTTCATTAATTAATTAATTAATAATAAAATTAATTAATTAAAAAAAATATTAGTTATTAGTTACAAAAATTATGTTTTAAATTTTTGTATTTTGTTTATTTGATTTAATTAATAATTACATAATAATAATTATTATTTAATTTAATTATGTAATTAATTTAATTAATAATTAATTATGTAATAATTATTATTATTGATAATAATTTTGATTGTAAATTATTATAAATAATAATTATTGTATTAATTTATATATATATTTATTTTTTTAATAATAAATTATTATTATTATTATTGTTAATAATTTTGATTGTAAATTATTATAAATAACAATTATTGTATTAATTAATATATATATATTTATTTTAAATAAATTATTATTATTATTAAATTTACCCCTTGTTTTAAAGCGTGTCGTCTAAAAAATGCTTTACATGATTGACAGGTTAGTGCACAAAAATTATAACCTTGATACAAAATAAATTAAATTTTTAAAAATTAAATTAATGTTAATTATAAAGTTAAATATCAATTATATGTTTTTAATAATTTACATAAATGTCAAATAAAATACTGTATTTTATCATCAAATAATTCAACAACAAAAAAATTATAATTATTTAAAAACAATGTTTCAATTTTTGTTTATATTTTAATATATACTTATAATACTATTAATTTTATTATCGATATTATCAATAATCTATACTAAAAAATTTTTTTTCAAATAAAAAATTTTTATGATAAAATAAAATATAAATTTATTGATTTAATATTTCAAAAATAGTTATCAATTATTATTATTATTATTATTATTATTACTATACATACCGTCAGCTTTATCTCCGCAAACCAAACAAACTTTTGATGACTTATTATTAATTGTTGATTTCATCTATTAATTGTCACCAAAAAATAAAAAATAATAATAATTATAATAATAAATCCAAATGTTGTCACACAAAAAAAAATTATATTATATTTAAAATATTATTTTTTAAAAAAAAAATAAATCAATACACAAATTAATTAAATGGTTATTTTTTTTTGATAACAAAAAAATATTATCAAATTATTATTTAGTGATTATTATTATATTATTATTATTATTATTTTTGGGTGTGTGTCAAACACCCTCACAATTATAATAGTATTCAAAACAAAAATTTATATTTTAATTTCTAGTTTGTTGTTTGATTGACATAAGACAGGCCTCCCTTTCCCTTCAAATGTACTAAAAATTTTAGTGAGAAATAATAATAATAATAATAATACTATTAATTGTTATTTAAAGTTAAAAGTACATAAATTACATTATGACGTCCCAACAAAAAAATAATAATAATTATCATTTTATTAAGTGTCTAAACCAATGATATCAAGGTTTTTTTACACACACACACACACTATATATATATATAAAGTTAATATAATTTATATATATATATATATATTTTAAATAAAATAAGATACTATTTAATACTATTGCTTAAATATCAACCATAATATTGCAATATATTTTATGAACCGGTATCTTATCTAATGGTACAGTAGTAGTAGTAGTAGTAGTAGTAGTAGTAGTAGTAGTAGTAGTAGTAGTAATAATAATAATAATAATAATAATAATAATAATAATAATAATAATAATAATAATAATAATAATAATAATAATAATAATAATAATAATAATAATAATAATAATAATAATAATAATAATAATAAATTTATTAAACTAAATATACAGTAGTAGTAGTAGTAGTAGTAGTACTATAAGTTTATAATGAACATTTTTTTTTATTTTATATTTTTTGATTAAATAATAAAGTTTAATCATGCTTATTAAACATGTTGATAATAATAATAATAATAATAATCTTGGTTAAAAATATTATAATTATTACGTAAATTGTAACATATATACACACACATAAACACATAAATTAAAAAATTATGGAAATTATATTTAATTATTTTTTAAACCAATTAAACATATAAAAAATAAATAATTTTTAAAAATATTATATATTTATTTTCACACAATTAGATTTGATTGTTTTGATATAAATATTTTTTCAAAATTTAATAAATGTTTTTATGATTTAATTAAGTTGTTAATAAACTTAATAAACTATACTTCAAATAGTTAGTGTCATAATATTTTTTTTTGTTATCTAATATCTATAATATATATATATATATATATATATTAATATTGTATTATATAAATAAATAATTTTGTTTTTTATTAATTTGTTATAACTTATTTTTTTTATGTGTATATAAATGTGATTATTATTATAAATATTGTTTATAATATATAATTACTATAATAATAATTACATTGCACTTAAAATCCACTTTCTAAGGCTATAATCGATGAGAAAATGTCATATCATGTTAATTAAATAATAATAATAATAGTAATAATAATAATAATAATAATAATAATAGTAATAGTAATAGTAATAGTAATAGTAATAATAATAATAATAATAATAATAATAGTTAGTAATAATATTTATTAGTATTATTATTTTTTTATGAAATTAAATTATATTATTATTATATACATATTAAAAAAACTACTACTAATATAAACTTTATTGTTTTATAATTTATCATTAATTTTTTGCAGTTTAATTTGATTTTATATATATATAATTTACCTTTATAAAAAAATAATAATAATCTATTTATTTAATTATAATATACAGTACAACAATAAAAAAAAGTTATCGTTAATAAAACGTTTTTATTAATTAATTAATTTTATTATTAATGTATTACAAAATATATTAATTGTCAATGTTTTTCTAAATAATAATATTATTAATATTATTAATATATTAATACATATAAAAAATAAACTATTTTTATATAATATTTTACTGAACTTTAGAGTCAGAAATGAAATTTATTATATTTATTTAGTGATAATTATTATTTTTATTTTTTATTTATATAGTAATAAACACATATTAATTGCTATACAAAAAACAGTTAATTAATTATTGTGGTATAGATTTTATAATTATTATGATATACACACACAAATAGTAATATAATTTTTGTTGTTGTTTTATATTATATTTTTATATATAATTTTATTTATATTACAAAACACTAATATATTTTTTAACACATTTTTTATTAAAAAAATTTTTTTATATAACTTTCTATAATAGTTTTATAATCATATATGTTATTAGTTATCTGTTTTTCACTTGTATATATAAAGCAAAAATATAATTATTTTATTATTAATTATAAATATATATATATATATATATATATTTGAAAACATTTTTTTTAATTTAAAATTTAAGTATTTTTTATTTTAATAGTTGTATATATGCTTATAATATATATATACTAATAAATATTATAAACACAATTTTTTGTGTGTAATTATTAATTACCCAATTAAATTATTTTAATGTACAATTATTGATAAAAAAATTTTTCATAAAATAAAGTCAACTATATGTTATATATATATATATATATATATATATATATAATATATATATAACATATAGTTGACTTTATTTTATGAAATTTTTTTATATTATATATCATTGAAGGACAAGTTAATACTGTATAATATGTTAATTATAAATATATATATATAAATAAATGTAGTATTACAATAAGCGCACATTCATACCAACACTTTCATACAAACAATTGTATAGTTTATTATACGATAGATTACATCATGTAATTGGTAACACATAGACAACCATACATAACGTAAAATATATTTATATATATATATATCAGGGTTAAGTAAGGGGGGGTAGGGGGGGTATGGCCAAAATACCCCCCCCCCTAAGATCGAGATTTTGGGATTTTACCCCCCAGACTTTTTGACCAAATGGGAAAAAATGTCGCTTAAAAACGAGGAGAAATGACCCCCCTCCCTAAAATTTCGGCGCCGAAGGCGCCGAAAATTTTTTGAAGTTTTAAAAAATTTTAATTTTAGTGTTTTTAGTGTTTATATGTTTTTAAAATTTATATGAATCTAATTATTGATTAAAAATAAATAAAATAGTTAAAATAACGTTAAAACTCATGAAAAAATAACATAATTTTAATTAAAATATTAAACTAAAAAATCTTAAAAATTTTGAATTTAATAATTAGTATTCAGTCAGTATTTATATAAAAATAACATTAAAAAATAAAATTATATATATAAACTATGAACATTAAGTATTATTTAAATAATTAATTATGTTAAAAGTTAAAAATTATTAAAATACTAAAAATAACTCATAGTGTATCATTAATGCTTTTATCAACTATTTTTAAATCTTAAATACATTATTTTATTTTTTGTTAAAATTTAAGTTTTTGTTAATTTTTAAGTTTTTTTTATATTTTTGGAAATTTTACCTATTTTCCCGGGAACTTATACGGGAACTTATGGGAATTTTATTGAATTTACATGGGAATATTCGGGAACTTAAGGAATTTTTAGGGAATTTTCTCTTGACCCCCCCCCTTGATTTTTATTTTTGAAAAAATTGCTGTTTAAAAATGCAATAAAAATCTTACCCCACCCAATACCCCCCCCCAAGATTTTTTGAGAATTTTGTAAATTTTACCCCGGTCTACCCCCCTAAAATCCAAAACCTTGCTTAACCCTGATATATATATATATTAAGTATTTTAACATTGATAATAATTATTATAAAAATTAATTAATAAATAGCAAAAAATATAAATTATTAAAAATCACATTATATTCAATTATTTAATATAATAATTTTTTTTTAAATTGCAAAAATTAAAAAAAAATTATTATGATTATATGTATTTATAGGCATTTTTTATTGTCATTTCTATTGCTTATTAAAATTTTTTAATGTTTTGTTTTGAAAGTGTTGGTATGAATGTGCGCTTATTGTTATATAAAAAAGCAAATAATTAATAATAAATTAATCTAAACTATAAGTAAATTTGAAGTCACTGTTTATATATACTGTATTTTAAACTAATGTTTTTTATAAAATAAAATACAAATTAAATGTTATCAAAAAAAAAACAAAATTAAATATTAGTTATTAAATTTACTTAAAAAAATACTTTTACTCATTAATACAGTACATAAAGTTTCTATTATTATGATTATTATTATTTGTAATTATAATTAAATTATAAAACATAATTTGACTGTACTTTTTATATACAGTATTCATATTTATATGTATTACTAAATAACAAGTTTTATCATAATTGTGGTTAAAATGCAATTTTAAATATAAATTTAGTGAAAATAAACACATTTTTTTAGTACATTTAGTACACTGTACTATTTATCAGGGTACATTAATAATAATAATAATTATTATTATTGTCTATGAAATCTGTAATATTAAAAAAGGGTGTATAAAAGTATAAGTGTCGTTCATTTAGGACGTCCGTATATATATAATAAATAATAACTTTATTATTCACATTATTTATTATTTGTAAAACATATCTAATATAATTTTTTTAGTTATAATCATGCATGCTAATTTTTTTTTAAATAAAAAATTTAAAACTACTATATACTGTATATATTTATACTAATATATAATTTATATACCGTAATAGTGATTAACAGTATTATTATTATATACAGTATTTTATTTTTAAAAAAATATATTAATTGATCAATTAATTTTATATTATTAATATATACAACAATTAGTAATTTATTTTTTTTAGACAGCAATTAGTTAGTTAGGTAATCAACAATAATACTAATTATTATTATGATTATTATTATTATAGCCATACCTTTATTTTTAGTTAATTACAATATAATCAACCAAACAATAAGATATTTTTTTTTTTAATAATTATTATATACATTGAAAAAGTAAAATTTTATAAAAAAAAATAAATCATACATTTAACATGTGTATGTGTGTGTTATTAGTAGCAAAAAAATAAATAAATAAAATCTCATTGATGACTTTTAAATTATATATACAGTATATATATATATATATATATATATACAGTATATATTAATAATATAAAACATATACACATTTTTGTCATACATCAATGATATAATACAATATATTAAAAAAATTTTTGTTGTTTTTCAAACAACAATAGTAGTTACAAAAGTATTATTATTATTATTATTGTTAAAATAATTTAATAATATTTAACTAAAGATAGCGTAACTAATAATATAATATATAAATTATAATAATAATAATAACTACTTGTTTTTAGAAATATTGTTAGCAACCAATGGATTATATGATAAAAACTAAATAACAAATATGAGAGAAAATTATTTTCGATAATAAAAAAATTGTTTAATAATAATAATAATAATATTAATAATAAATGTTGACTTAATAAACATATATTAAATGTTTGTTGTATTTAATTGGTTCAATCAAATATGTTTTAATTATAAATATTCAATTATAATTGTTTTGTTAACCAAAAATAAATAAATAATAATAATAATAATAATAATAAAATACAACTATGTATTACAAACAAACAAAAAATTATATTATAATTATTTTTTTATTAAATAAATGAAACAAAAATCTATATGTTATAGTTATATATAAATTATATATACAGTATATTAATACTAACTATACCTTCAAAATTATACTAATAATAATAATAATAATAATAATAACTATGATTATAATAAATATTTAAACAACAATACATTACACTAAACAAGTTAATTGATCCGTAAGTTTTTTAAAAAATAAAAAAATAAAAATAACTACTAAATAATAATTATTATTATTTATATTTATATAAACTAAATAATAATAATAATAATAATAATAATAATAATAATAAAGTATTACTTCAACAACAGTAACAAATCAACGACAACAATGACAACAATAAACTAAAATAAAGTTTTTTTTTTAGTTAAAGTCATTGACACAAAAAAATAATAATTTATACATTTTGTTTGACGAGAGAGAGAGAGAGAGAGAGAGAGAGAGAGAGAGATTTAGCTTTATTTAGTTATTCAATAAGTCATTTGAAATAAAAAAATAAAATAAAATAACAAAATTAATTCAATAGTCAAAAGTCATTGTTTAGTAGTTATATAACTTTATATACAGTATTGTATATAATATTGAATTTATATTAAGTATATATATTTAAAAAAAACTATTTATTGCTATCGTATGATACAATATGATGATAATTAATAAAATTATACTAATTTAATAATAATAATAATAATAATAATATTAGTAAATGTAAAGTAGTTTTTTTTATAAAAAAAAAATGATGACTAAACTAACTATAAGTTTATAATAATAATAATGATTATAATAACCAAACCATGTGTCATATGAATCATATATTAATTAATTTTTTTTTGTGAAAATTTTGTTGTTATGTTGTTATTGAAAAACTTTTTTTTTTGGAAATAATTACATATTGATATAAATGTTAAAAAAAATTTTTGGCACAAAATTTTATATATAATAATATATAAATTTTTTTTAAATAAAAAGTTTAATTTAATTAGTAATAATAGTAATAATTGATACCAAAAAAAGCCAACAAAAAAAACCAACAAAAAAAAGTCAATACTTGAGTCAAACAAACAACAAAAAAATTGAAGAAAAAAACTTCAAATTTTTTTTTTGGTGATTCAAATGTTCACTTCAAACACCGCCGCCGCCGCCGCACACATGAGTGGCCAACGGCAACACCGGCCAGTAGTAAACGGCAATCATCTAACACCGACTACTAGTGGTCATAGACCTACTACTACTCATACAACTAGACAGTCAATTATCGGTGATATTTACCGACAGAGTCGGCACAATAGTCTAATGAAATACGAGTCCATATCCCGTAAAAATCGCCAACAATTGGAGAATCGGGAAGCGTTTAATCAATGGTCAAAAATATTGGATTTTCTACGCCGTGATCGGTCAAAGTTTGTGGACGACTCGTTTCCGCCGCTACAGCGGTCACTGTACTACAGGAACAGTAGAAATGAGTGCCGAAATTCGGTCAGTCAGTGGCTAAGACCCGAACAAGTTGTTACACGCGATAGGATGGGCAGCTATCAGATGATTCCGTGGACAGTATTTCGGACACCGCAACCATCGGACATATCACAGGGTATTCTCGGCAATTGTTGGCTACTGTCGGCACTGGCCGTACTGGCCGAACGACCCGAATTGGTACGCAAAGTAATGGTTACCAGCGACGTGTGTCCCGAGGGTGCCTATCAGGTACGGCTATGTCGGGACGGCAAATGGACAACCGTCCTAATTGATGACCTGTTGCCGTGCGATTCTAGCGGATCGCTGGTCTACTCGAAAGCAAAACGCGGCCAACTGTGGGTACCGTTCATTGAGAAAGCAGTGGCCAAACTGTTTGGCTGTTACGAAGCCCTGGTATCCGGTCGTACACTAGAAGGTATGTCCATATTGACCGGTTCGCCGTGCGATACCTATTTTCTGCAGCCGCGCGAAGTGGATCATTGCGAAGACTTGGATCCGGATATACTGTGGGCAAAGATACTCAGCTCACGGATGGCCGGCTTTTTGATGGGCGCTTCGTGCGGCTCCGGGCCGTTCAACTCGACACCCGACAGCATATTCTATGCCAAAGGCCTGAAGCCACGGCACGCCTACTCCGTGCTGGACGTTCAGTGCGCCGGCGGTAACCGCTTGATTCGGTTACGTAATCCCTGGGGTTGTCACTCGTGGAACGGCGATTGGTCTGATCTGTCGCCGCTGTGGACACCGTCGCTCAGACGCCGACTTCAGCCGAACGACGACACCAACACCGAAACCGTAGCCGACAATAGCGACGGCTGCTTCTGGATGTCCTATCGTGACTTTCTCCAGTACTTCAACGCTGTCGATGTTTGCAAAGTACGGCCAAAATGGCACGAGTGTCGTATCGATGGCCACTTTCCGTCCCGAGCCGACGATCTGAACCATACGACTATGGTTATGGTTATAGTTACCGAACCGACCGAACTGGAACTGTGCGTCTATCAGTCTAGCGATCGCCGATCGGAGGACAACAAACACCGATCCAGGCTGGATCTGGCCGTTGCTGTCTATCCGTACAATGGTATGCTCGGACCGTTGACTATGGCCAGCAATCGACAGGTCCAGAGTTTTGTCAGTTGTCATCAGATACTGGAGCCGGGAGTCTATGCTATTGTTACGATGGCTTTCAATCACTGGCATACCTGTAAGTACCGCGGTCAATTTAACTGATACCTATTGATATCAAATACTACTAACTTTCCTATTCATAAAGCACTGGTAGCTAACATATAATGTATTTAATCATTCATACAGTTGAACACCAGTTTCCCGCTAACTACCCGAACTATTTGTTGGCCATACATAGTGCACAATCGCTGCTCATTGAACGTATCAAACCGCCGAAGTATATGTTGGCCGACGCACTGATCAGCATTGCTATGGCCAGAGGCCAGAGACACGAGGTTCGGGAGTTTTTTATCTATATATCAATTCAATTAACTGTTACCCGGGATAACATACAACTAATTTAATTTTATTTTGATTGATTTGATTTAGATTGCAGTGGGCGTCACCTCCTACTGTCTGACCCAACACTGGTCAGGAATGGTAGCTGTAGTGGAAAATCGACGACCCGATGATTGGGCACAGATTGTATGCAATTGTAGTCAAAGTATAAACTTGGTGTCCACTAGGGGTACAATGACAACCATCGACAGTGTACCGCCGTTGCACAGGTAGACGATGGTCAATATGATGGATGGGTTGATAGCTAACTGTTTGTTTGTTTTTCTTGTATAGACAAGTGCTGACAGTGTTGAGCCAATTGGAGGGCAGCGAAGGTCTAGTTATACATTATAAACTGACACCGCGTTTGACCAGCGAATCGGCACTCGGCGATTGGGCTTACGGTTATGGCGGCGCCAGTGGTGGCCATAGTCAACATATACCCGATATTGATAGCACTGTCCATGAGTTGCACTCTCCCCGACCACTTTGATATGATTTATATATTATATTATATAATATGATAATCAGTATATTGTTTTATAGATTAAAAAAAATATTTAATATATATGTGTATTATAATCATATATTTATAATTATTAATTATTTATCTATCATTTATATATATAAATAATTATGACATTTATTAATTATTATAACAATTATTACATATTTATATAATTTATATAACAAATTTGAAATCATCCCTCAATTATTATTATATTAGAATTATTATTATTTTTTTTGTAATTTTTTGATAAAAAATTTTTTGTATAATTTTCTATTTACTTTAATAAATTTGCTGTTTTTATAGTTTAAATAAATCAATTTAAATCATATCAATTAAAATTAAATCGAAATATAATTGACAATTATTAATTTTAATCATTAAAATAAAACTATATATTATTTACTTTATATTTTTTTTTTAAATTGTAATTGATAATTATTTTAAGTATTAAATTTAATATTATAATTATTATTACTTTTTTCTAACAAAATTAAATTAGTTTAGTTTATAATAATTAAATAAAATAACAAATGAAATCTATTAATTTATTGAATATTAAATATATATTTAAACTTTATTTAATTAATTAATTTTTTGGTTGTTTAATAGATTTAGATTATTAAAAAAAATGTTAAAAATTAAAATGTTTTTTATTTAAAATTCTTAAATAATCTCTTTTTGTTAGTATTTTCTCTCTCTCTCTCTCTCTCTCTCTCTCTCTCTCTCTCTCTCTCTCTCTCTCTTTATCGCTATCTGAATACATTGTCTCCGTTGATGTCAACAACAAATTCATATTTTTATTTATCAATTGATAATTTTGTATTAAATATATTTTTCAAAATATTATTATTATTATTATTATTATTATCAAATAATTTTAAAATCACTTTGAATTATTGTTGAATAGTCAACTAAATAATTATCTTGATCATTTATCAATTGTGTACAATGGTGTCTATGGGGGATAATCTTCAATTAACTTAAAACCAATCTAATTGTTAATATGTCTTAAATAGTTTAGTACTAAATAGTTTCATGATGATAAATATTTTTTTTATTATTTGTGATCCAGGTTAGATTAAAAATAAATTAAATAATATAATTAATAAACATTTAAGCGATTTTAAAAATACAATATTATATATTTATTTGATTTAAACAATTGCAATAAATTGATATTTAATTGAGATAATTGCTTTAGAAATATTATTTTAGTTAAAAAATATTTATTTTAGTTACGATAAAATATGATAATTTAGAAAAATTAATTTTTACAATTTTTTATGTGTTTTGTTTTCAACAAATATCATAAAAAATATTAAATGATAAATATTTTTAAATATATTAAATAATTAATATTTTTAAATATATTAAATAATAAATATTTTTAAATATATTAAATAATAAATATTTTTAAATATATTAAATAATAAATATTTTTAAATATATTAATTAAGTGAAAATATCAAAGTTAGGAAATAACTAAATAAATAATAAAAGGTTAGTAATAGTTATTAACCAAATAATAATTAAATATATTAATTATATTAATAATATTTAGTAAAATGTAGTTTTAATTTTAATTATATTTATAAAATCTAAATATATATCTCAATTATATTGTTAAAGTTTTTATATAAAGAAATATTTCTCTAATAAATGTAATGCATTGTAAAATTAAATACATAACTATTAATAAGTGTATAATTATAATCTAACTATAAAAAAAACTAATGGATTTAAATTTGATAAATAATTATCTAAACTATTTGCACTTCAAAAATAACTATTCGAAAAAAATTATTAATAATTAAGTTTATCAGAAAATAACTAATAATAATAATAATAATCAATTAAATACATATAAAAAATAGATATCATTTCTGTTTTCAAACATTAGTCACATATTATATACTTAAAAAAATTCAATTATTAGGTGGAAATCAAAAATCTAATAACAAAACTACTAAATTATGTTTTAATTTTTTTTTTTAAAAATGAAATTATTAGATAAGTTTAAGGTTAGCCAAAAAATATCGGAAACGTTGAAAAATAAAATAAAATTATTTCATTGCGTGGATAATGAAAATATAATATTTGTTACAATTGATGATTTAGTTTATTCATTGGGAGATAACAACAAGTATTATAACAACAACTTAGACAACAATGTAGTGAATGATGAATCACCACAAGTGTTGATACAGGAGTTGTGCGAAATAGGTGTCCAACTATTCAGGTTTGGCCAGACATTTGCATTGTGTCTGACCCGTGATGGTAGTGGTGGTGACCATCGGATATATAGCTGGGGTTTGAATAGATTGGGCCAATTGGGTAGATATACCAGTGATGTCTATACCAGTAGTAGACCAGCAATGATAACATTTCCCGACAATATCGGTATTAGTGATATCCAATGCGGTGACTGTCACTCACTGGCACTGACCAGCAATGGCTGGATCTACGGTTGGGGCGATAATAGTGACGGTCAGACTGGTTGTGGACAACACTACTATCCGTTTGTTGACTGTCCGATTCGGGTTAGATTTCATCCGGATATTCAAATAAAATCCATTTACTGTCATAATAACAGTTCGTATGCTATAACTGATGATACTATTGACGGTACGGGTAGTGGACTAGTTTACTGTTGGGGTCGACCAAACAATCAACCTAATTGGTTGATTGCCAACAATTGGCAACCTAAACTGTTAGACCATCAGTTACTAACTAATATAATTGCCATAACTAATTATAATAATAATAATAATCAAATTAATATTAATTTAACTTATTTTCTCAAATCGGATGGCAGTGTCTATCAATTGGGTAGAGTCGGTGATATTGTATATAAATTACCGATTTGTATATTAAATAATAATAATAATAATAATAATATTGTCGATATCTATAGTAATTTTGTTTATAATAAATTAGATAATACTATCTATAAGATTAGCTATGATCTGAAAAATAATCTAAATTTATTAAAATTAGTTAGTTTTAATAATCTTGACTATCTATTAGCTATTGATTATCAATTAACTAGACATACAATTAATATACAAGAAAATAATAATATTAATAATAATAATAATGAAAATCTAATTATTGATATCAAAGAAAATCGAAATTATTTTCAACAAAAATTTCTAAAACACAATACATTAGGTGTGGGAACCTATGGACAGGTTTATAAAGTTGAGGACAGGGAGACTAATCAATTGTTTGCTATCAAAGAGATATTCAATGGTATACTATATTTTTTTATAATAATATATTTTTTTTGTAAAAATAAAAATTATATATATATTTTATAATATCATTTTGTTGTTTGAAAAACATATATATATATATATATATATATAGACATTAATAACAGCTATTTGATAGACGAAGTAAAAAATTTGCTAAAATTGCGTTCAAAATATGTTGTCTACTATTATGACGGTTGGATTGAATCGGACTTTCTGTACATACAAATGGAATTATGTTTGCAAAGTCTCGGAAAACTACTAGAAATAAAAGGACAGACATTTGGACGACAAGCCAACCATCGCTGTGAACAACCTATAGATTTGGTCGAGTATTACATAACCAGTCATATAATCCAAGAGCTATGCGAATGTGTCGAGTATTTGCATACACGTCAGCCGCCAGTCATACACCGGGATCTAAAACCGGAAAACATATTAATACAGATAATCAATGATAAGTCAATAGGCAATAGATTTATAAAACTATGTGACTTTGGTTTAGCCACTGAACACAACCGTTGGGTTGGAGGCCAGTCATCTGAATTACATACCAATAAAACAGGTACTCAACTATATAGGGCACCGGAAGTTAACAGAGATGCTGACGATCGTATAGCCTATAATGAAAAAAGTGATGTCTATAGTCTGGGTATTATTATTATGCAATTGTTGGACATTATTGATATAAAGTAAGTTTTTTTATTAATTATTATTAATTATTATTAATTATTATTAATTATTATTAATTATTATTAATTATTATTAATTATTATTAATTATTATTAATTATTATTTTATTTTTAATTTTTGTAAAAGTAAATGTTTGAAAATATTTAGTGACAACAATATACTGGTTTACTATAAGTATATAAAGTAATAATTTAATTCAATTTTTTTTGTATTATATTTACTTAAATGAATATTAATTTTTTGATATATTTTTATTTTTAAAAAATATTTTTAGTGACTGTTTAAATAAATACATTGATAATAAATGTTTGCCTGCTTATCTAATTGATATTGTTCATATTTTACCCATAATGCTCAATGATGACTACTATAAACGGCCCAGGTGCTCGGATATTATTAATGATAATAATATTAATAATAATATTAACATGGGTGATATTAAAAATAATGCATTGTTATTATTTAATAGATTAAATATTGCTGATGATAATATATTTAGAAAAATTTTTATGACTAAAATATCTAATATTAGTTGAATTATTTTTTTCAATAGTTTTTTCTAATTATTATTTTTATTAATAATAATATTATGTCTAAATATCTAATAATCATTTTAATAATAATAATATATTATACTTTAATAAAATTGTATTTTTCTAATTAAATTAATAAACTTTAGATTTTATTTTCAATTAATTAAATTAATTAAAATTAATAATATAATCAATTTACTTAAAATTTTCATTATTATTGTTAATATATTGATATAGTAAATAAAAGTTTAAATTTTAATTGATTAAAATAATTTAATAATTTTTTTTTTTTAAAATAGATATATAAAAATAGGTTTTTTTTAATAAATCTATTTATTTTAATCATATTAATTATTCAGATAATATTGATTATAATAATAATTTTTATCATAATTCACATAAACTTATAATAAAAAAAATCAATAACGAATTAAATTACTTAATATAGTGTCTAAAACAATACTGTTTCCATAAATACATAGTAATATCAGACAATCGGTGTCGACATTATCGGTAACGTCATTAGCGGTGTCGACATTAACGGTAACGACACTGTGTTTGTCGGCTAAATCACTACTATAATTGACCGGATAGGTAGGCAATGCTAAACTGAATGCCCATTCATACAATTCGGCTAATTGTTGGCCGGATTTAACTTTGTAGACAATAGTATTTTTTCCGTTTACTGACCACTCCATCAACGACTGGCCAAACAATGTCTGGTCGTTCAGTAATCGTTCGTACATTACTATCGATGCTTTGGCTATCTGTGCAGCTATTATACCGCTAGTTATGTTCAGCGATGTATTAACAATGTATATCATTCTGTATATATCGCATGTTTGGTTATTATTATTATTATTACCGTATGACCGGCCGGCAGGTATTCTAGCCAGTCGTCTATCGACCAACCGTTCCTCTTTGAAAACAAGTTGACGACTGTCCTCCAGTTGGGTTGATGTCAGTGGCGAATCACTGTACAGCCATTCGATGGCCAAATCAATTGACTGATAGCCAGTATAGTTGAGTGCTCTACGAGCTGTTTCCCCGTCGATACCCATATCGGTTAACTGTTCAATAAATAGTTGGTTTTCGGTTGGTAGTGGCCACTGGATGTGAGCACTAGTAGTATTGGTAGTAGTAGTAGTAGCAGTAGCAGCGGTTATAATGTTATTATTATTACTATTACTATTACTATTACTATTACTATTACTATTACTATTACTATTACTATTACTATTACTATTACTATTACTATTACTATTACTATTACTATTACTATTACTATTACTATTACTATTACTATTACTATTACTATTACTATTACTATTACTATTACTATTACTATTACTATTACTATTACTATTACTATTACTATTACTATTACTATTACTATTACTATTACTATTACTATTACTATTACTATTACTATTACTATTACTATTACTATTACTATTACTATTACTATTACTATTACTATTACTACTATTACTACTACCACTAAAAATATTAGTAGTATTTAGTTCACTATCTAAATAAAACAATTTATCAACAAGATCAATTGTTTCTACAGTTATCCTATGTCTATCAGCAAATAAATCGACAAAATTTTTATATGCTAATCTATTAAATGTAGCTTGTTTATTATTATTATTATTATTATCTGGTTCAATAATTAGCTCCATGATCAATTTATTACTATCATCATCATCATCATCGACATTAACATTATCATTATAATAATCAATAACTAAATGATTGATTAATAGATAATTATGTTTGATATCTTTGATTAATACACCTAGATAATCTAAATGTTTTAAATTTAAGCCATCATATAGATAAACTAGTCCATCCAATGTTAATAAAATTGTATAGATATCCGTATAGCTAAGCAATTTGATATGTTTAACCATAGGTATCTCATGAACCAAATTCAACCGATAGGTATGGGTTTGATCGGTCGGACAATTTAGTCGTCTATAATGCGAATCACCCCAACAGTAGGCCCGTCCGTCCAATGGTTCACCAGATATGGCTAGCGATACGTTTTCTGAACAGTAAACAAATTTTGTTGATTTATAAAAACTGGATGTCGTTAGAAATATATCTATTTGAAATAATTTGACTGGCTTATCTATATAATAATCATCAGCTAGCATTGTCGTCGAATTCAATTGTCCCCGACTATTGTCACCCCAGCCGTACAGTTGGCCAGTATTGTCCACTACGATAGTGTGACGCCAACCGCACGTCATGTCCGTAACAAATCTATTGGACTCTAGTTTGTCAGCAACTAAGACATCGACCAGTGCTGGTCTACTGTATTCTTCATTCAGTCCGCCGCCAGTTAGTCGACCCAATTGACCGCAACGATTGCTACCCCAGCTGTATAGCTGATGATCGCTGGTCAGACACAGGCCAAATGTGAGACCAAATTGAAATTTACTGATACGTTTGCCGGATAATTCCCGTACAGGAATCGGTTGGTCGCAAACTGGTTGGTTATTAGTAAAACCTATGCCTAGTATACCCATTGAATTCTGGCCGATAGCGTAAACCTGGTCGCCGACCAGCGTAACAAACCATATGTTTCGGCCGTCACAATGTAATAGTCTAATTGAATTACGATAGTAATCTAGTTTATTGTTTAATGGAAATTTCCTGAGAAATTTCCCAATTTTCCAATCATCGGTTTCTAATTCATGATTATTATCATAATCTGATGATGGTTGTTTTATTTGAAATGTTGATACACCAGTATATATGTTAATCATATGATTAATTATATTATTATTATTATTATTATCATCATCATCAATATTGTTTGAGCTTGCTGATTTTTGTTGCAAAACAGTTTGATTGTATATTAATTGTGTGTCCAAAAACAATTGAATATATTTGACAATCATTGTCGATGTTGGTCTACAATCGTAATCATCTAGTATTAACATATCATCTAGTAGATTTTTTAGATTTTTGAAATAATATTCCAAATAATTACTAGATTTATATCGTTGTAAATAGTTGCTTGATAAAAAATAAATAAAAATATATAATTTATAATAATATATAAAAATATAATATAAATTAATAATATATATATATATATATATTTATTTATTTTATAGAATATTTGATTTTAATTTTAATATAAAATAAATATATATATATATATATATATATATAATTCAAATACCTATTATTATTGATATCAAATAAATCTTTAAATATAAGACCCATACTATAGATATCACTTTTTTCATTATACGGCACCCTTTCATCTCTATTGTTGCAATTAACTTCCGGTGCCATATAGTTGACAGTACCGGCTCGTCCAGTATGTAATATCAATTTAGCTGCTGATGATTGGTTGTCATCATCATCATCAGCAGCACCGTTACCACTGCTAATAGTCGGCTGTCTATTATTATTATTAGTATTATTATTACTATTGTGTTCAATAGCCAGACCAAAGTCGCCCAGTTTGACAAATCGATTACGATTTTCGACAATCAATATGTTTTCGGGTTTCAAATCCCGATGAATAACCGGCGTCTGTAATTGATGTAAATAGTCGACACATTCAGCAATTTCAAGCATCAGCTGACGGGTCAGGAAAAACTCTAAACAATCTATCGGTTCATTAGATTTACGATCAAATCGTTTGGTTTTCATTGATAGACAATCTCTTAGATTATATAAACATAACTCCATTTGTATAAACAAACTGTCCATCGATTCAAACCACATGTCATAGTATTTGCAGACATAAACCGATCGTAATTTTAGCAAATTTTTTACTTCTTGTATTAGATTTATATTATTATTATTATTATTATTAGTAAAATAATTACCTAAAATAAATAAATAAAATATTATTATTAATATATATATATATATTGAAACTCATTATTTTCATAAAAATTTTTGTTATTATTTAAAAAATATAATAAAATCTATTTTTTAATACCAATAAAAACATCTTTGACGGCATAATTGATTTTTGTCTGTTTATCTTCAACTTTATATACCCGTCCATAACTACCCGAACCCAATAGTGTTAACTTATTGAATGTTTCCATAAAATAGCTGTTAATAGTTTGGAAATTTTCCGCTAAATTTTTCCGATACAATTCAATATCAATGGTACTAATAGTACGTTCGCATTCAAATGCTTGTAAATCAACGAAACATCTATGAGATGATCGCTTAAGTTGAATACCGTTGTCGCCATTGTCTTCAATACGAAGGAATCGATTATCAACCGTTTGGACATAACATTCGCCGCACAGTTGGCTAACAATTTCCGTACGGATAACCAACGATGCACTGGTATAGACCAGTTGATCCAGACGTCCCATTTGATAGACATTACCCGATCGGGTCAGGAAAAAATAGGTTTCCTGGTCGGGTATACTACGCGAATCGCACGATATATCGACAATATTAGCCAAATTAGGCAATAGACGCGGTTCATAGATGAAGGCATCCAGAAATTTACGCTTAAGTTTGTCTAACGGTGCGTAACCCCATCGATATACCAGTCCTTTATCCAATGTAATAGCAAACGCGGTATTCATATAGCAATAAATCGATTTAATTACTGTATTGTTATTATTATTATCGGGATTATTATCAGTATCGGGAAATTTGACAATTTTAGGCAAATCAATATAATCGGTTTCCGGTTGTTTACCGCAACCGCACTGACCGCACGTATTGCAACCCCAGCCATAGACAGTACCCGTACTGGTCAGGGCCAGTGAATAGTTGGGTCCCGACGTAATGTCTGCGATTAATTTATTATTATTATCGAAAAACGGTATCTGTTTAGGCTTATCCAATCGATCACTGGTAGGTCTACCCAATTCACTGCAACTATTTGAACCCCAGCTAAATAACCCATGATCTCGGGTCAGACACAGGCCAAATGTTTCGCCGAACGTAAACTTTTTGACGCCACAACCCGACAGTTCGGGTATTAGTTGCGGTTCGTATAATATACTATTTTGTCCGACATATGCCTGGCCAGCCCGACCCCAATTGTTGTCCATAAAACCGTATACCTTATCGTCATCGTTGGTCACAAACATTATACAACTAATCGGCATTTTAGTTGTTACGTGTAATAGTTTTATCTTATTTTTTAGATCAATGGATACGTTAGTAAATTCACGAAAATAATCAAATAGTTGTATAGATGTGGTCGACATTTTTTTTTAAATTTTTTTTATTGATTAAGATTATTTAATTTTCAAAAAAAAAACTAATTAGTAATTAATTTATACTGTATACAGATATTATTGTATATATAGTTTAAAACAACTAATTAATAATGTGATAATATATTTTATAAAATATAAAAAAACAAAATGTAATATTATTTATATACAGTATATATATATATATATATATATATAATAATAATTTTTTTATACTTAAGATAATTATAATTCAAGTAATTTATAATCTAATCTAAATAAGTCTAAATAAATTTCTTTAATAATATATATATTAATTGATTAAATAAATAATTTTAGTTTAACTTATTTCAATATCTATGATTATATTTGTTATTGTAATTATAAAAATAAAATATAAGTTGATACTAATAACTTTAGCAAATAAAATTATGTTAAAAATTTATGTTTTTATTAATTGCAAAATTATAATTCTATAATATTTATTTTTAAATAATTATAATATATATTTAATTAAATAATAATACTATTATTATTAATTATTATTATTTTTTTTAATTAATCATTCATTGAATAGTAACCAGAACAGTTTGAACTTGAATTACTTGAGCTGGATGAATTAGTTTTAGATTTATCTATATTTGAACTTGGTTCATTGGTTCCGTATCTTATTAGTTTAACATATGGACTAAATATAGGTCTAGGCATATCCGGGTTAATTTTCTTATTATTAATTTTATCTAGTTTATTTATAGTTTATTCAATATTCCTATCGATTCCATAGATTACTTCACTATTAAATTGTTTATAGAAAATTTATCACCATGGTTGTTCGAACTGTTTGATTTGGTTTGACCATGTTTGTTTTTTGATTTATATATCCAATCAATATCAGGTTTAGGATGTAAATCATCTTCCATTATTACTTAAAAAATAATAAAATTGAAAATAAATTTTAAAAAATATTTCAATAAACAATTATTTTTTTTTAAAAAAATATAATTACTTACTTTTTTTTAAATAAGCAGAAATAATTAATGTGATGATAGATAGTACTGAATAAATGTTTAAATGATTAATATATATATATATATATACTATTATTTATCTAAATTTTTTTAATCTATTTAAAGTATTATTTTATTAATTAATTTATTTGATTTGTTTATTTAATTAACGTTTTTTTATTACTTAAAAAAAGTCTAAAAGTTAAAGTTTAAAAGGTTTTTTTTAAAAAAATTAAAGATAAACTATTTCATTGGAATTTTTTGCGGTACTTATATATGTATAAAGAGCCGGTCAAATGATCTTGCGCCACGTAATTTTTGAATAACTTTTAATTGGTTAGAGATAATTTTGTAAAATACATTTATGAATATCATATCGACCACACTAAATATAAACACAATAGCAAAACTAGGATGACTAGGATATACAAAATATCGGGACCAACGTAAGACACTATACTACAGGTCAAATCAGAACTGATATATTATGACAATGAAAATTTGTAGTCAAGAAATAATAGTTTAATATAAAAAAAAGAATCAACATTTTTTTTATATTGTTAAGTTTGTCATAAATCATATTATATTAAATAATCTAAAATAAAAATGACGTTATTTATAAATATTATATATTTATTAGATGATATTTTCAAATATATTACTAATTCTAGAAACGAAATTTTAATACGTTGACTAGTTTTCGAAATAATCGAATTTAAATATTAATTATAATATAAAATTATAATAGTCATTTATATTGAAATTCGATTATTTCAAAAACTAATTGACATATTAAAATTTATTTTTTAGAATAAGATATATAATTGAAAAGTTTATCTAAGAAATATATAATATTCATAAATAACTTCATTTTTATTTTAGACTATTTTATATAATTTGATTTTTGACAAACTTAACAAGTCATAAAAACAAAACCACCAATCCGATTTTGATGATTCTTTTTTTATATTAAATTATTATTTATTGACTAGAAATTTTGCATGTCATAATAGATTTGTCAGTTGTAGTTTGACCTGAAGCATTACTTACATTGCTTACTTATCTTACGTTGGTCCTGATATTTTATATATATCTGGTCATCCTAGTTTTGTGTTTGTGTGTATATCACGTCAGGTCGATATGATCTACTTAAATGAATTTTACAGAATTAAATTATCTATAACCGTTTAAAAGTTATTAAAAAATTTATTTGTTAAGATTATTTGACCGCTTCTTTATATAATTAAAATTATTAAGATTAAATAAAAGCCAATAATTTTAATTAATGTTTAAATGTATTTATGTTTAATGTGTTAATACTAAGTATTATAATTATTATTATTATTTTGCATTTATTTTATCTGAATATTTAAACTAATAAATGTTACGAAACGTTAAAAAAATATTTTAATTAAAAATTGTAATAAAATTTTAAAACTACAAAACATAATAGTATTATGAGCTTTATTAATATTTTATATAATGAGTTAATAAAAGCACTTAATTAATAATAATTAATATTACCAATAAAATAAATAGTTTATTATAAATAATTAATAATTAATTAATAATTAATATTTTATTTAATTAATAACAATAAAATTAATACAGATACATAGTAAAATTATTATATAACACATTAATTATAAAATAATTATTAAAATTTTGAATTATTTATGATTAACTCTTATTTATATTATTAATAATATTAATTATTATTAATTAATTGATTAATTAGTTATATGTCATAATAAAATAATTTTATTTCATATTTTATTTGATCGGATATTTAATTACAATAATTTGAAATTTAAAAAAAAATTTTTTTATATGTCAGACATAATTTTTTTATACATATAATATTAATCAGCAAATTAACTAAAATATTTATTTTTATAAATATATAGTTTATATTAGTTTTTTTTATTGTTAATAACTATTGTTGTAATTGTAATATTTAACATATATATTTAATTTATAACATCTAGAATATTATTTTAGATAGATAATTGTTATAGTAAATTGATTAATTAGCTAAATGTTATAATATTATTATTAATAATATATTTTTAATTATATTATTAAATATTTATTGTAATTCATATTAATTGTAATTTTTTTTTAGTTATGAAAACTAATTATTTATTTATTTTTTTCAGTACATTTTATTGGTAATATTATGATAATTAAATAAATTTAAATATATATTAAATTGTTTTCACCTAACATGCTATGGATGGATGGAAAATAAAATATAAAAATTATTAACTAAAAAAATAAATAAAAGTTTAAAATTTATTTTCATATAATTTTGTTTTTTATTAACTATATATATATATATATATATATATTATTAGATAATATACAGATATTATATTAATCTATTAATATTTTTATTAACATATAATTTTATTTTCAAAAAAAAATCCTAACGTTGTTTATGTTGTTTTTAATTTAATATTAAATATTATATATTAATTTATTGCATGTATTATATATAAAATAACAAGTTTTTAGTTTTTTTTGCTAATAATATAAAAATGGCCTAAATTGTTATATATATTTAACTTGAAATTTAAGTACTATTTTATATTATAACTGTTTTAAAAACATGTTTTACAATGTTTTTGATATACAAGTAGTCAAACAACACGTGATATTTGCGATAGCATTACAAACACACCAATCAATCGGTAAATTAGTGGCCAACCTGTCCAGTGACCACCACTACTATCCAATCAATCAGTTTTGTGTTCCTCCCGTCGGCAATAGTAGTGGTCAATCGTCATGAAAGTCAAACGATACAAACGGGTCAACAAATATCTACAGTTTTATATGAATTCATTCGGCTATCGGCCGCCGTTTCAAGTGGTCATCGACGCTACGTTTGCCCAGTCGTGTCTGAAAAGTAAGATCAACATCAGGGAACAGATGACCAAATATTTTGGTAAACACGAGATCAAATTGGTGACCACCGTATGCGTTGTTCAGGAAACACAACGGCTAAGTAAGTTTAGTAGTGGCCATCGGGCCGACGGTTACCGATTTACTACTATTACTAATACTAATCTCTCTCTCTCTCTCTCTCACTGTCTATCACTATTCAGGTCAGTCACTGTACGGCGCTTTGCTTGTTATCAAACAGTTTCCGATTCATCGATGCGGTCACGAAAAGTCGCCGATTGCGGCCAACGATTGTATTCGCGAATTGATTTGCGGTTCGGGTAACAACAATCCCGATCACTATATGCTGGCCACACAGGATCTCCAACTGACTCGATCGGTACGCCGTTCGGTCGTGTGTCCGCTAATCTATTTGAACGGCAACGTCATTGTAATGACCAAACCGGTCGATTCGGTCAAAGAGGAGGCGCATCGGCGCGGAGTGGACGCCAGCGATCAGTTAGCCGAACACGATGTCCAAGTGCTGAGCAAATTGAAAGAAATACACGGTTTAGCTGACGATTCCGTAGGCGATAATCAACCGAAAAAGCGACGCAAAGGACCCAAAGGTCCGAATCCGTTGTCGTGTAAGAAACCGAAGACAAAGCCGACGACAACAACAACAACGAAAACATCGGGAGCCGGGAGTAGTGGTAGCGCTGGTGGTGGTGACGGAGGTACCGGTAGTACAGATAGTAGATTACGTAAACGTAAGCGAAACAGAGGACGCGGCGGCGCCGCCAGCAAAACAACACATATTAAGCAAATGTTTGACAAAATTGTGGCCAATATTAGCACCGGCGGCGGCGGCGGTGGTGCCGATACTACCAATTGATTCAGCCATTCATTCATTCATAGCATTATCTCTACTGTCATTGTCATCAAATAGTAACAACCGTTTAGATGCAGAAAAAAACTGATAAATAATTTATTAAATCTATTTATTTTTATTAAATATCAAATTTATAACTTATAATAGATTTTATTGTTTATTACATATATTTTTTGTTGTTGTTATTGATTGATATGTTATTATCTACCGGTTTTTATTTTGTGTGTGTGTGTGTGTGTTTGGCATAATCTAACTGTCCCTGAAAAGTAAAAWATATATATATATATAGATAATATGTTAATAACAGTGTGACAGTTACCGGTACCGGTTAATTGTTATCAATTTGATATTTTACGCCAAAAACTATGACAGCATAGGTATTAAAGCATACAATTGTTAAGTGTTTTTTTAAATATATTATTATCATAAATAGTATTTCACAGAAAAAATACAAAAATTGATTTATAATATTTTTTTACTTATCAATTAGTTACCATGGTTAAAATATAGTATAATTATACCTGATCAATATATACCTGAGATTAAGTAAATATTAAAGTTTATGGCTTATCATATTTTTGTTTAATAAGCTATACTGTATATATATACTGTTTATTTAATGAGATTATATTGGATGATAAATTATAATTATTATTAATTTTTTGCCGGTTTATCAAACTGCCACTATATATTAAAACAATAATATTACCTAGGACACGTCACTTTAAATATAATAATTTAATATTATTTTTTATAATACATTATTAAACAAACAAAAATTATTAAAAAACAATTTACTTGAAAATTTAAAAAAAAAATTAGTATAATTTTATTCAAAATAAAAATTTGTTTAGTTATTAACAACAAACAAAAAATTTATTTAATTATTATAAACTTTTTTTTTGTTGAAAATTTTATGTCATTAGCAAAAAAAACATAATTTTACTAATTTTTTTTTTTTTTTTTTAAGTATATATAACAAACAAAAACAAAATATTTTTAAAAATAAGCGCTTAATTTATCAACAAATAATTAATTCAAACAAAAAAAATAATGATTATTATAATTAATATAAAAAAACAACAATTTTTTTGTTGTTGACTACATGTTTATCGGTAGAGCAGCACCGGTAGGTTATGTTTCTTAGTACTGTTCAACCAGTACTTCATAGCTATGAATGGCTATTTCGTTGCCACCATAGGGTACATACAGAACCTGATGACTTTGCTGTACTTTGCCGATAACCCACGAACCTTCGTGATAGGCCCGGCCAATGAATAGGGGTTCACCCGATGACATACGGCCACCGTGTACGGCACCCGATGGTATACCACCGTTACCGGCCGATCGCCATACCAGCGAACCGTAGCTCGGTGCGACCAGATATTCGTAGGTTCGATGTGCCCGTTCCTGGCCATCATAGGGTACATAGCATACACCATGGGACGGTACGATTTTACCGGGTATCAAATCGCCCGATTCGTGTGCACGGCCGACAAATATGGTTTCACCATTGGTATCGTTACCGCCGGCCACTGCATTGCCGGGTACGTTGCCGCCAGAGTACGGATGCCATTCGCCCATTATTATTGATTGATGTAGTAGTGGTTGTGATAGACAGGGAACAGGTAGTACAGGAACACTGTTTGTTTGAGCTAACGGTGCTCTCACACTTTATTATATACTTTTTTTGGTTGACAGGAAAAAAAGGACACGTAGGTCGGTAGGTAGGTGTGATCGTGAGTGAGTGAGTGTGTGTCTGGGATGTCTAGTATAGATTAGGGATGGTAGGTAGGTGTAGTAGGTTTAAGATAATATGTAATTCCCTATATATTATAAAGTATCACTAGATTACCGGTACTGTAATTGTACTGATTATTGTGGTGATGGTGGTGGTGGTGGCATAGGGTGATGGTAGTTATGTGCCAGTGCACTGGTAGTCTGTATATGAGTGTGGGACGGCCTACCTATCAATTTTGCTAACTAATCACTAAATTTTATTATTTATTAATTAAACTATTAATATATAAATTTATATTTCAATTCAATAGTGAAATAATCAAAATATGTTTATCTCTAACTATTTATTGATTGGTTAATACTATGTGTGTATATTTATGTGTGTATGTGTATGTGTATGTGTATGTGTATGTGTATGTGTATGTGTATGTGTATGTGTATGTGTATGTGTATGTGTATGTGTATGTGTATGTGTATGTGTATGTGTATGTGTATGTGTATGTGTATGTGTATGTGTATGTGTATGTGTATGTGTATGTGTATGTGTATGTGTATGTGTATGTGTATGTGTATATATATGTGTGTGTGTGTTTGTGTGTATGTATGTATGTGTGTGTGTATTTAAAAAATAATCTATAGTAAAGTTACTGGGAAATTTTTTTATTTTGTTTATGATAAAGAAAAATTTACCGGTTAGATTTTTGATATCGCTAATCAACAATAAAAAATAAGTTATATATATATATATTTTGTTTCCTATTAGGAAACGTTAGAGAAATAGTATCATACTATCTACTTGTCCCCTGGAAATATAAGTGTCACATATATGTATGTAGGGGAGGGAGGGGGTGGTCACATAGATACCAGAGTGATATATATATATATATATTATGTAATATAGTTATTCAAAAATTTCACTAATTCTAAGTAACCTTATATATAAAATTTATATACAGTGTATATTATTATATTATCAATTAAATATATAGATAAAAATAATTATTTAGAAAAAAATTCCCCATGGTAACATTTTCTCAAATATTATTGTAGTAATTTTTTGTTGTTGCATTAACATTGCTGAAATAATTTTTTTATTTATTACAATTTAGTTTAATATATCATATATATATTGTTGCACAATAATATTATAATAATAATAGTAATAATAATTATATTATAATAATTAATTTTTGCACTGTAATACAGTATGATTGAATTTTTTATTGAATTTTTTTTTTTTAGTAATACATTACTAATTGCTTATAAACTAAACTGTACATTTTTTTATTGTTAATTAATTAATTAATAATATAATTAATTAATACAGTATAATATTATTATAAAAATATATTATAAATAATTTTTTTATTTTCAGTCTAAATGTTTATTTATAATTATTTTTTTATCTAATTTATTATTATTTTTCAAGTTTATTTATTTGTTTATTAATTTAATAGGTATTCATCAACTAAAATGAGATAAATATATATATATATAGATATAAAAATATTTACAAAAAATTCTAACAAATTTTTATTTTGAATAATATATTATTTATAGTTTAATTTTATATCAATTAGTTAAACAAATATTGAATTCAATTGAATTGGATTTTTTTTGTTGCTTTAGTTTACTAATTACTAATAAAAAAATTCAATGAATAAATGCAAATGAATTGCTAATAAAAACATATTTGATATTTAATTTTTTTTATTATAAAAAAATAATGTAAACATATTTACACTAACAATATTATTAATAATAATATTATTATCATTAGTATAAGTACTATTAAAATTTGAAATAAAAAATTTGATTTGATATTTAAAATAATAATTATTATGAAATTATGAATCATTTTTAAATATTATTTTTCTAAATTCAATGTAAAATTGATATCAATATTATATATATATATATATAATTCAAATCTATTAATATATGATATATATATTTTAAATATTAAACAATAATTGTTAGTACTGTATATCTACCATAACAATAATCTATTGTCCCTATTGGAGATTATCCTAGGTGAAATTATAATTACAATTAAAAAAATAAGTCAATAGTTATATTATAATTTAATTATATTAATAATAAAATAATTTTTAAAAAATATTTCTTATTTATAATATTATTTATTTTTTAACAAAAAAAATTAATATCATTTTTTTACTATCAAAATATTAACAATAAATACTGTATATTGAGATAAATTTTATAGTTAATAATAATAATAATAAAAAATAAATTATTTAATTAAGTTAAAAATAAATATATTGAAATCATATTTATTGATAATTATATATATATTTTATAATAGTTAATAAATGAAAATCAAAAAAAATTGCGATTCAATTCAATAAAAAGTATTATATAATAATTAAAACATTAGTTATAATAATTAATACACTTATAATATAAGTAATAATTATAAACAACAAATTTTGATCTTAATATAAAAATTTAGTTTCAATTTAATAATAAAAAAGCAACAAAAAAACAATTATTTAAAATAACAAATAATTTTTTTTATTATCGGATAACTATTTTTTAGGGTCTATTGAATCGATCGGTCCGACGGTCGGTTGGATCAGTTAATTAATGGTTGATCTCACGGCATACCAGACACTCGTAGTGATGTATGGCCACCTCATTGCCGCCAAACGATACATACAGTGTCCGATGATTCGGGTGAACTTTGCCGATAACCATCGATCCTTCGTGATAGGCCCGGCCAATGTATAGCCGTTCGCCGTCGCTTTGTTGGCCACCTTGGATGGCCCCGAGAGGTACTTCGCCGTTAGCAGCGGGTACCCATACCAGGCTGGCACCGTGCGGATTGGTCAGTACCTGGTAGTCCCGGTGGGAGTGTTCTTGGCCGGCAAATGCTACGTAACAGCAGCCGTGCGACGGGACTACTTTGCCGGGTATACAGTCGCCCGATTCGATGGCCCGACCGACGTATAAGGACTCGCCATTGACATCGTTACCGCCCAATACGGGTCCGCCGTGCGGTACCTGACCACTGTAGCCTTGTTGCCAGACTCCCGGTGCCTTATAACTGGTTTCTATGGATGGATGGGTGTGTATATGTATTCAATAGTATTATTAGTTGTTATATAAATAGTTAACTTATTATTATTATTGAAATTAGTTTAAATTATGGAAAAAATATTATTATTAGTTTTAATAGTTAACTATAAAAACAAATATATATATATATATATATATATAGTAATTAATTACATAATTAATTAAATAATAATAATACATACGATGATAGGTATGTGCCATTGTTTTGTGTGTTAAATACTGGAAAACTAAATAATTATTTTTAAAAAATAAATAAATAATAATTAATAAAATTGCAATTAATTTATAGACAATAATTAGCAAAAAAAATAATTACATATAATAGTAATCAATGTTTAGTTAAAAACAATTAATTTCAAATTAATTAATTAAAACTACAGTCACTATCAGTTTTTTTTAAAAACTAGACAATTAGTTATCTGAAATGTTTTATTTTAAAACATTATATATATATTAGTACAGTATTTGCAATAAAATTAAAAAATAGTGAAATATATTTCTATATTTTTAATTATTAAACTACTGTACAAATTATTTCAGTTATCATCAAACATATTTAATTTTATATATATATATATATATATATATATATATTAATAAAAAATTGTCTGATTCATAGCAAAAATAAATAAATACAAAATTTGTTTATACATTTGTATTTACAGTTGAAAACTATAAGTAAAATTAAATATAAACAACATATTAATTATTGCAACTAACTATTGCAATGAAATAAAAAAAAATTTAGGACATTTGTAAACTTAAAATTCAATCAAGCTATATAAATAGTGAAAATGTCATTGATAATTTTAATTTTTACTAATATATATATATATATAATAATATAACCTAGTTTAAATATATTCAATATATATAATTATATTTAAATAATCATAATTAAAATGCTATTTAAGGTAAACTATTAATACCATATATACCGCGGTATATAAAATAATATCAAATATGTTTTGTTGTTATTGTTGTTATTACTATTTTATAATAATTAAAATTATATAATAGTTAAATTTAAAAAACAAATTATTATTACCTAAAAAAATAAGACAACGTGTAATTTTTTTAAAAACTAATAATATTATATAATTTTTTTTATTTTAATCAAATTTCAATCAAAATAACTTACAGTTTGTTGTGTTTTTTGTTTGTGTATCACTTTATTGAATACTGTATCTCATCAAATGTTTTTTACTGATTATATATATATATATATATATATATATTAAGACACTTAATAATACTATACAAACTATTTATTATTAATGATATACTTTCAATAATAAAGATAATAATTATTTCAATTTTCTAGCAAATAATAATTCATACACTTATCTAATCTTAAATAATATATATATATTTATATATATATATATTGAATAGTATATGGGGTTTAAAAGTCATAAAACAATAAACATGAAATTTTTTTGTTGAAAATAAAATTAAATATTAAATAAAAATTATTAGCAAATTGTACGGCAACTATAATTTATTATATTTTGTCAATAATACTATTGTAATATATAAAATATACACAAATATAAAATAATTAAATTTTATTATTATTACTGATTTATTTTTAGTAAATACTATGTTTTTTTAATTTTAGAAAAAAATCCTAAAACAAGTTAAAATGTAAACTAATTTTTTATTATATAAAAAATATTATTTATAACTACAACAAAAAATTGTAGATATAATAATATAATTATACTAATAATAATACAAAAAATAATAATAATTATATTATACTAACAATAGACACATACATACCTTTACGGTGAAAAACCCAACAACTATTTGACTATCTATTTGTAAGTGAGAGCACAGGTAGGCTATGATGACGATGACTAGTCAGCAACAGTTTGYTAAATGAAAATAAAATAAAATATTAAAAAAATAATTTATTCAATCAATCAGATACTACTAAACAATATTAGTACTGAAAAAAAAACAAAACAATAACTAATAAAATACTGTATAAATTAGCAAAAAAAATATTTAGTAATATTTATTCAGCAGTTTTAATATAAATATAGATATTTTAATATATAAATGATATATTGTTTTGTTATTTTTTTTTAAATAATAGTCTAATTAAAACAATAAATAAATTAATAATAATAAAAATTTTCAGGTTATGCTATTTCATAATATATTTTAATAATTCAATTGAATATCAGTATTGAAATAAATTAAACACTTTTGTTTCATATCATATATTATTATTTACTAAATAAAACATTAACTTTCATTTAGTTTAATATTATATTAAAATAATAATAATAGAAATAATATCATTGATTGCCAATAGTTAGCAGCAATAGACTATCAAATTATACAGTATTAATATATACAGTATTATATATATATATATATTTGAAAATAAATATAATATTCAAATAATAAAAAAATGAGTGTAATATTTCAAAATTACTTATAAACTAATTTTTTTAAAAATACTAAAATTTTAAACAAAAATATTAATAATAATATAAATAAACTAATAGTAAAATGTAAATCAAGTAAAAAAAATAGTTACCGGTAATTAAATATTAATTAATGTAATATAAATTTTTTTTGAATAGTTAGTAATTTCTAATACAAAATTATCATCATAAATGATCAAGCAAAAAAAATACAGATTATCTAGACACATAAAAATTAATAGTTTTTTTTTAAAAAAAAGTTTACCTTGTTGTTTTTTAAAAGCAAATATACAGTAGTATATTATACTATAATAGTTAATACTAGTTAATAGTCAATGAGTTGACAAAACAAACAATATAAATTATACCATATAATGTATAATTAGGTTGCAAAATATTTTTTGTTTAAATAAAAAAAACTATTGCAACTAAAATATTTTTATTTAATTATTTTATATATATATGTCTATTAATGATTGGCAAACACACATACAGTACTATTGAATTAGAAAATTATTACTATTTTTTCATACAGTATATCATATTATATATGATTCATATATGATATTATTATTATATTACTTTATAAAGTAATATATATATATACAGTATATGGAGACTGTATTTGTATGAAACATAATATATTGTATATTATATAACTTTATCATTTAAAATATTTTTAAAAAATACAATATACTATTGATGTATTAATATTATTGTATTTATGATTGTTTAGTAGTAGTAGTAGTATTTCTAGATACCGGTGCAATACTGTAGTATATTAGCCTACATTGTGTAGGGGGAACTACAGTTCYCTCTCTCTCTCTCTCTCTCTCTCTCTCTCTCTCTCTCTTTATATGATGTATAATAATATCACAAAATAGAAATAACACCCCTTTTTAAGTATAGTAAAAAAATTAAATTAAATAATAATAATAATATAAACATCACAAAAATATAATATATAATATTACTAGAATTTAATATATATATAATATTTTTAAATATATAGTTATTTTTAAAAAAATAGTTTAATAGTATATAATATTGTATTAATATTAATCTAAATATTTTTCTATTATAACTAGACTAAAAATATTTATAATTATAATTAATATAATATTATATACTATTAAACTAATTTTTTTAAAAATAACTAAAATATAAACTTACAAAATAATATTAATATATTATAACACTTTATTTTCTATTGTAGTTTTATAGTAAAAAAAATTATTTTGTTGTTAAATTAATATTAATAACAATTATAATAAAAATTATTATAATAATTATTATGTTTTAAACTGTTGTCAAGTTTGTTGTCAAAACAATATTATTTATGTATTTAAATATATATATATTATAACTCATAAAATAAAATATCTATAAAATACTTTACTAATCTAATATTGAATATTTATTATTATTATTATTATAGATTTTCTACCAGGCATAATTTATAAACAGATAGTTATAAAATAATAAATTAATCAATAATTTAGTCAAAAATTCAAAATCTTTATTTACATTTGTTTTAAATTAAAACAATTAGTAAATTTAACTATTAAAATTAAAATTTTAGTATTAAACTATTAAATAAATTGAATACATAAATAAATAACATATTTTTTGTAATTTTCAATATTTTACTAAAATATTGGCGAATAAAACAATTATAACAAAATAATTAAAAATACAATTATATATATATATGTTAATAACTTTAATATCTATAAAACAAGTCAACATAAATAAGGTAAGATTACAATTATTTATTTTTATTTATTTATTTTATTTAAAAAAACTATATTAATATAATTTAATTATTAATATAAATCAATTACTACATTACTAGGTTGACAGCAAAGTAATATAATTTTATCAATAATAATAGATATAAATCACATGTTGTATACAAACAAACAAAAATAAAATACCCTGTATCTTTAATTTTTATTTATAAAAAAATAAAACTTGAAAATTATTTCTAATCTATTATTTGTATCCTTATATATATCATAGTATATACTTTACATTGATATTATTAATTGATATTTTTTATGTATGACTTTTTAAAAGTTAAACTAATTCAGTATAAAAAAAATTATGTCATTTAATAACAATTTTTACAAAAAAAAATAAAATTAATTAATTAATTTGTTAGTTGAATAAGTTTGTCGCTAATATCGGTAGTACAGAGTCGCTGACGACAGGTAAATGTCGGCGCCGACCGACACTCGCACTCATCGCACTGATATTGTTGTTGGTGTTGTTGGCCATCATCATCATCACTGGCCACTGGCACCGCCGGTGATTTCAGGTATAGTTTGCTACCCAATCGATAACGGGTGCCATTGAACACACATTGTTGGCCTACAACACAAAAAATAAAAAAAACATTTAACAAAAAAATAATATTGGTTACATACCTGTGCTGTGAAATAATATATATATATATATATATATATATATATATATATATATACCAGGTTTTCTAAAGAGGGGATTTTTATTGGGAATTTAATGAGAATTAGTGGGAATTTAGTGGAAATTTAGTGGAAATTTAGTGAGAATTTAGTGGGAATTTAGTGGGAATTTAGTAGGAATTTAGTAGGAATTTAGTAGGAAGTTATTGGGAATTTACTCAAATTTAGCAAAAATTTTTGTTTAAAAATGAATAAATAAAATAAATGTTCACCACCTCCTATACCCCCCCTTGAAATCGAAAACCTTTAACAACCCTGATATATATACAGATTCAGTGCACACACACTTACGGCAATAGTAGTCAACCGGACAGCACTGGCCATCCGAATAGACTGGCAGACAACCGGCATTCAATTGGATTTGTAGTCGGGGTTCGCAATCGGTTTTACTACACGACAGACTGGCATCCGGGTTACGGTCGTCCCAGTGTTCGTTGCACTGGCATCGGGTACAGGGATCGTCGGCTAGTTGTATAGTCCAGCCCAGCTGATACAGTCGACCCCTGTATCGACATATTAGGCTATACGGTCGGGCAGCCGGATCGTCTAATTGGCTAAAATGATAGACTGGCTCATGGGTTACGTTGGCCGCACATACCAAGCGACTGGACGTACAGGTGCTCAACATTTTTGGTTTTACTATTAGATTATGTGAAAATCATTATTATTATTATTATATTGTATTATAATTAGTATGCAATCTATAAATTACTGTTTTTTCGTTAGTTAGTAATTGTTATGTTTTTTGTTTGTTATGTTACGTTAAGCACAGGTATTAATGATATTAATGATTGGCATAAAAAAATTAATCATAACTTACCTCTTATTGAATGTTGTTGTTGTTGTGCGACAATAATCAATGATATATTAATTAATACAATAAGTAATACTAGTATTAAAACATTAAGAATATTCTGCATTATTATTATTATTTTGAATACCAATAAAACACAAAATTGAATAATAATTTTAAATATATTTTTTTCATATAAATTCAAAATCAATTTTTTGTTTGCTGTTAATAACAACTAAAGTTATGTTTTTTTATTTTGAAGTATTTTTTTGAAAATCAAATCATTAAAAAACTACTGTTATTTACAAGTCAAATAAAATTTTTAATAATAATAATTGTATAATTTATTTTAGCATTTTGTATAACTAAAAGATGATGACTTCCTTGAGTTTTTAATTATTAAAAAATTGACCTTGGATGTTTTTAAAAAATATATATATTAATAATAAGATTAAACGATAATAAAATTAATTAAAAAAATGTTAAATTGTTAAAACATGTTAATTAATTAATTCAAAAAATCATACAGTAATTATAAATTATACTAAATTATTATAACTTAATATTTAATTATAAAATCAAAAATTAATAAGAAAAATGATTATATTTTTAAAAAAATAAGATATCATTAGATTTAAATTTTAATTTTAATTACAAATAAAATAATATTTTAATAATTATTATTAAATCTTTTTTTATAATAATCTAATATATTAATACAATATATATATATATATATATATATTAACTTTTAATAAAAATAACTTAGCTTTTAAAATATATATATATATATATATATATTAAGTACTAATAAAACATAATAACATTAAATCTTCAATAATTGCTTATTAATTATTATATTTTATTTTTTTAAAAATTAACATATGATTGATTGAATTACTAAAAAATTAAAAATTTAGAAATAATTATAATGATTAATAAAAGAGAAAATAATAAAATTAAATAAAATTAAATTCATTTAATTAATCATTTATTTTAATTAATTAATTAATTAATTTTAGTGTCACAGTAATAATACTACTACTAATAATAATAATACATAATATTATAATTATTTCTAAACAAAAATATAATATAAATTTAGTTAGTTTTAGACAAATATTATTTAAAAAAAAATAAATAAAATTTTATATTAATAACCCATTGGGATGGGGGTTAGGGGTAGGGATTGTTACTGTGTTTTTTGTTGTTGTTTAGAGGGCGCCTCCCACCAATCCACCATTGTTGGCTACCGGGACACTACCACTACCAGCACCAGCACCTACACTACTGACGCTAGCGTTAGCTACTTGAGCACCACCACTGATGGTTAAGTTGGCTACTTGTCCGCCACTAATACCATTACCGCTGACACTGGCGTTAGCTACTTGTCCACCATTACCGCTGCCGCTGGGGTCAGCTACATGTCGACCACTACTGCTGCTAGCTTTAGCTACTTGTCCACCACTGCCACTGCTGCTTGAGTTAGCTATATGTCGACCACCACTACTACCGTCACTGCTGCTAGAGTTAGCTACTTGTCCACCACCACTACTACTACTGTTGCTAGCGTTAGCTACTTGTCCTCCACCACTACTACTGCTGCTAGCGTTACCTAACAGGCCAGTCAGTGGTGCTCCAACTACTGGTCCATTTAATAAAAAGCTTGACGGTGGTGGTGGTGGTGGAGCGGCAGCTCCCTGTCCACCATTCAAGCCAGTGTTAGGGTTAGTTTTGGGACTGCATGATCTATTAAGTGCCGGCTCTGCCAGCTGTCCATCACCGCCAACACTAACATTGGCTACTGATGCTGCAGCAGCAGCACTGTTATTGCTAGCTACTACTTGTCCACCACCTAATGGTGCTGGTCCAGCATTGCTAGCTACTGGACTACCACTACCATTGAGTAGGAAGCTTGATGGTGGTGGTGGTGGTGGAGCAGCAGCTCCCTGTCCACCATTCAAGCCATTGTTAGGGTTAGTTTTCGGACTGCATGATCTATTAACTGCCGGTCCTGGTTGTCCATCACCGGCAACACTAACATTGGCTACTGGTGCAGCAGCAGCAGCAGCAGCAGCACTGTTATTGCTAGCTGCTTGTCCTCCACTCAATATTCTATCATTGCTAGCTAGTGGACCATCGCCACCACCGAGTAGGAAGCTTGGTGGTGGTGGAGGAGGTGCAGTAGCTCCCTGTCCACCATTGTTAGGGCTAGTTCTGGGATTGCATGATTTATTAACTGCCGGCGCTGGCTGTCCATTACCGCCAACACTAATTGGTTGAGCAGGTGCTGCTGGTGAGGCTGGTTGTCTAGCACTATTACCACTATCATCGCCCGGTGCCGACGACCCGATGTTACGTGATTTCAATGCTATTTTATTTTCAAGATAAATGAGAAAATCGTCCAATACTTTGATGGCATCTTTTAGCTGTCTGGCCGTCGGATTAGTGGTCAGACAATCAATTTCGGCGGTAATCACTGAAACAAACCAAAAAAAATAATTAATTAATAATATATATAATAATTAATTAATAATATATATAATAATTAATTAATTAATAATAGTTTAATATCTAAATTATTGACAAAATTAATGCTATTTTTTTAAATAACAAATATCTATATATTTATAACTTATATATAATATGTTTGTATTGTTTTTTTGTTGATTGTATTACCAATTAATGTGATAATAGTTATACAAAATATATTAAATTTAGACATTTTTTTTTTTTGGATGTCGTTTTGTTTAACAACTAATTACTGTATATTTATTACTACTGCTCTCCTATATTATACAAAAACTAATTAAAATTATTTTTTTAAAATAACGTATAAATTAATTGTAGATTTTTTTAAAAAAAATATTAACAAATTTATATTACAAATCACTTTTAAAATATATATATATATTAATTACAAATACTATACACGTAATTACATTTTTTTAAATTTAATTAACATATACTGTATACTGGACTCCATTAATGTAAATTAAATAATAATTAATTTCAATAAATAATATTTTAAAACTATAATAAAACAAAACAAAAAATTAAATAAAAAATTAAATTAATTATTACTATTAAAATTTTTTGTCCAAATTTAGTTATTTTTATTTTATTTTCGCCAAAATAATAATACATACAGTAAAGTACAATACATAATATTTATTAAAAATAATAATATTTTATATAATAATTAATAATAATTATTATTAAACAGAAAAATGATAATAATATAGTTTAATTTGAAATTAAATAATTATAAATTATATATATATATGAATTTTATGGTCAGATTTTAGCTTTAGTAGTATTGTTACTGTTGTTTCATATATTTTTATATATATAAAAAACAAAATGTACTATCAATTAGGGATAGCCACTGGTAAAGGTCTGTTATTGTTAGCTACTAGTCCTAGAGCACCTCCCTGTAAACCATTAAAGCCACCACCAACACCACCATCATCACCAGGACCACGACCACCACCACCACCATTAGCAGTAGCCAATCCCCGATTGTCATTACTGTTAAGCTCACCAGTCAATGGCCCTAAACCAGATCCACCCGAACCTGCATTACTACTACTACTACGACTGCTTCTACTGTTAGGGTCAGCTGCCGGGTCATACCGGTACTCTGTTACAACCGGGTTAGGCAAATGTTCACTATGGATAACCTGTGCAGACCATAAATTGTCTAATTATATCATTGTTACGTAATTTTGGACTACTGACCAATTGTCCAGATCCACCATCACCAGGACGACGACCACCACCACCATTATTAGCATCTGCAGCCAATCCCCTATTGTTGTTACTGTTAAGCTCACCAGTCAATGGTCCTAAACCAGATCCACCCGAACCTGCATTACTACTACTACTACGACTGCTTCTACTGTTAGGGTCAGCTGCCGGGTCATACCGGTACACTGTTTCAACCGGGTTAGGCAAATGTTCACTATAGGAAACCTGGGCAGACCATAAATTGTCTAATTATATCATTGTTACGTAATCTTGGACTACTGACCAATTTTACAGATCCATCATCACCAGGACGACCACCACCACCACCACCATTAGCAGTAGCCAATCCCCTATTGTTGTTACTGTTAGGCTCATGAGTCAATGGTCCTATACCTGATCCACCTGAACCTGTACTACTACTACTACTGCTGCTATCTTTAACTGTCTGTACAAACACTGATCTATTGGGACCACTGGGCTTAGTTACAACTCTATAGCTAATCAATACTGGTCCCCCTGTCTCTCTAATAATGCGATCACCACCACCACCACTACCACCAGCCAATCCCCTAACGTTGTTACTGTTAGGCTCACCTGTCAGTGATCCAAAACCAGATCCACCGGAACCTATACTACTACTACTACTGCTGCTGCTATCTTTAACTGCCTGTACATACACTGGTCTATTGGGACCACTGGGCTTAGTTACAACTCTATAGCTAATCAATGCTGGTCCTCCTGTCTCTCTAATAATGCGATCACCATCACCACCACTACCACCAGCCAATCCCCTAACGTTGTTACTGTTAGGCTCACCAGTCAGTGATCCAAAACCAGATCCACCGGAACCTATACTACTACTACTACCGCTGCTATGTCTAGCTGGCCATCCAAACAAGTGTCCAAGCGATGCTCCATTGGGCGACAGGGCAGGTACTTGTACTGGTTTGCCAATTGAATCATTGTTACCTAACCTTGGACCAAACGACCATTGTTCATATCTAAACGGTTGGGCAATCATTGGTAAAGCAATTGCTGGTCCACCACCGGCTAAAAACTTTGACTGTGGTGATTGAGCAGCAGCTCTAAGTAAACCATTCAAGCCACCACCACCATCAGCAGTAGCCAATCCCCTATTGTTGTTACTGTTAAGTTCACCAGTCAATGGTCCTAAACCAGATCCATCCCAACCTCTAATACTACTACTACTACTACTACTACCGCTGCTAGCTTTAACTACAGGGCCAAACAATGGTCCAAGCGATGCTCCATTAGGCGATAGGGCAGGTATATTTTTTATATTATTATTGTTATTGTTAAGCAAGATTGGACCACCTAACTGTTGTTGCTGACCCAAATAGCCAATCAATGGTCCTCCAACAGCTACCTGTATACCATTAAAGCCACCACCACCAGCACCAGCACTACTACTACTACTACTACTACTGCCACCATCATCGCCATCATCGCCCGGTGCCGACGACCCGGTGTTACCGGATTTTACTGAATTTTTGTTGTCAATATGACTAAGAAAATTTTCCAATGCATTGATGGCATCTTTTAGCTGTCTGGCCGTCGGATTAGTGGTCAGACCAGCAATTTCGGTGGTAATCACTGAAATCAAACAAACAAACAAATAAAATGATAATTAATTTGATTAATTGATTTTTTTTAATTAAAATTTATTTAATTTATGAAAATATAGATTAATATATGTTTTCTATTGTATTGTATTGTTTGTATTACCAATTAATGTGACAATAGTTATACAGAATATATTAAATTTAGACATTTTTATTGTCGTTTTATACAATTAAATATTTTTTTTAAGCTACCGTTCCCGATGTTATACTATATACTAATTAATATATATTTTTTAAAAAAATGGAAATTTATTAAAATTAATTAAAATTAATTAAAAAAAATATAATATATATATATATATAATAATAATCTAATACCATATTTTAAGATACTTTATGTTTGCAATTAACTTAAATATGTAAAAGTAATTTAATTTTAACAAAAAGACTTAAAAATTATAGACAAAAAAAAATTGTTTTTTTTGCCAATTATTACAAATAATTTACTTTTTTTCTCAAAACTTAATTACACTACTTTAATAATGAAACCAAAAAAAATAAATAATAAATTAATACAAATTTAATTTTTCCAAATAAAATTATTAAATAAAATTTAAAAAAAAAATTGTTTTAATAGTAGTATACAATCTGAGACAAAAATGTTTGACACGGTTTTTTTGTGTGTCTGTGTGTGGCTATAACTTTTTTTAAAAAAAGTAATAATAATAAAGCTTAAATAATATATATATATATACAGTATTTTGGTATTTTTTAAAGCATATTTTGTATATTACGGCTCCGGGATATGCGGGGACAGGGATGTTGAATATCTTTAAAAAAAAATATTATAACCGATTATGAGATTCTGCAAAAAAAAAACAATAATATATTAGAAACAAAAAATCATTTGATATAATGTTTCAGGATTTTTTAAATTAATTTTTTTTAATGAAATAAAAATTATATATATAGTATTAAATGAAAATTACAATATTTTGATATAATAATTAAAAATAAGTTATAGTCACAAAAAAAACCGTGTCAAACACTTTTATATCTTTGATAAATATATTAATTAAAAAAAATGCATTATAACTTTTTAAAAAGTTTTTATTAGCTATAATAAAAATTGGTTATTATTATTTTTAATTAATTAATTAATTAATATGAACTCCATTAATGTAATTAATGAAATATAATTAATTTCTATGAATAATATGACAAACCAACAAAAATAATTTTTTTTTTAAGTATCTATTATTTATTTTAGTTTTTTTTAAAAAAAAATTAGTGTTACAACAGTAATGATAATAATACATAATTATTATTTATTTTTTAAAAAAAAATAATATAATTTTATTAGTTATAGTTAGCTATTGACAAATATTAATTAAATTACGGGAATTTATTTATTTATATAAATATAAATAATAACCAATTGTTTGGTTGATTGACTATACCTCCTCATTCACACTACCACTCCTCTGTGGTCTGTCCTGTCCAACACCTATCCACCCTAACTAATATTTAAAGTTGGTTTAGCTACTTGTCCATCATTGCTAGCTACTTGTCCACCCGATGGTGCACCGGCATTGCTAGCTACTTGTCCACCACCTAATGGTGCTGCTGCTGCTGGTGCATTACCATTGCTAGCTACTTGTGCATCACTTAATGGTCCTGCTGCTGGACCAGTGCTAACAACTTGTCCACCACCTAATGATGCTACTGGTGCTGGTGCACTGCCATTGCTAGCTGCTTGTCCACCACTTAATGGTGCTGCTGCTGCTGCTGGTGCATTGCCATTGCCAGCTACTTGTTCACCACTTAATGGTGCTGCTGCTGGTGGTGGTGCATTGCCATTGCTAGCTGCTTGTCCACCACTTAATGGTGCTGCTGCTGCTGCTGGTGGTGGTGGTGCATTGCCATTGCTAGCTGCTTGTCCACCACTTAATGCACCAGCTGCTGCTGCTGGTGCATTGCCATTGCTAGCTACTTGTCCACCACTTAATAGTGCTGGTCCAGCACTAAATATTGCTGGTACTGGTGCTAAACTGCCAATGCCAGATAATGGTCCGCCACCCAATGGTCCAGCATTGCTATTGCTAGCTAATGGATTACCACCACCTCTACCGAGTAGGAAGCTTGCTGATGGTTGTGGTTGTGGTGGAGGAGGAACAGCAGCAGCTCCCTGTCCACCATTGTTAGGGCTAGTTCTTGGATTGCATGATTTATTAACTGCCGGCGCTGGCTGTCCATTAACTGTTGGCGGTTGTTCAACATTAGCTGTACGGGGAACGTTAGGCAGTGCATCCTTTCCAGCCAAAACTGAGTCATCATTTTTAGCTGGTTGTGGCGGATCCGGTCTACTATTACTACTACTACTACTACCATCACTACCGACCTGAGCCCTGTTACGCGATTTCAATGCTATTTTATTTTCAAGATAACTGAGAAAATTGTCCAATACTTTGATGGCATCTTTTAGCTGTCTGGCCGTCGGATTAGTGGTCAGACAATCAATTTCGGTAGTAATCACTAATAAAAAAAGATAATTAAATTTTTTTAAATTAATATATATATATAAAAAGTTAATTAAAAATTAATTAATTATGAAAATATAGTATAGATTTATTTTATTATAAAATAATCTCAAATTATAGACAAAATTATTAATAAATTATTTATTTATAAAAAGCATATAATAATAATAATAATAATAATAGGTATGTATTGTTTATATTACCAATTAATGTGACAATAGTTATACAAAATATATTAAATTTAGACATTTTTTTTTATTGTTTAATTCAATAAAAAATATTTTTAAGCTACCGCTTCCTTATGTTATACAAAACTAATTAATATTAAATATGATTTTTTTGCTGAGTTTTTTTAATCATATTTATTGAAAATTAATTAAATATTTATTTAAAAAAAATAAGTAGTAAAGACGTCATTAAATATGATTTTTATATTGATTTCAAACGTTTAAAAAACAGCAAATGTTTTAAGTTTTAAAACATATTTTTTTAAATTATAAAAAAATATATTATATTATGTTAATAGTTAGCAAATAATATTAATTGATTTTTTTAAAATGGCTAATTATCTAATTAATTAAACATTTTTATTAATTTCAAAAAAAAATCAAATATTAAAACAATAATTCTAGTTATTTAATCTAWWTTTTTTTTGATAAAATAATTAATTATCTTAATTATAGTTTATTTATTTTTTTGTTACATTGTTTGTTAGATTTAGATATAGTTATTATAATAGTAGAAAATATAAATTAATAATAATTAAAGGTTATAATAATTATTTAAATAAAATATGGTTTTCATAAATTGACAACTCATAACTAAATATTATATTACAGTATAGTTTTTTTTTTAAAAAAAAGTAATTGAATTAATTTTTTTACTTAAAATTGTTAAAAAAATAAAAATAAAATCTATTTATAATAGTAATTGAATACTACAGTATTGTAATTGTTAGTTAAAAATGATTTTTTTTATTATTATATATAAAAAAAATTTCATTCATGACATGATAAATGTAAAACTTTGATTAGTTATATATATATATTAATTTAAATTATATATATATATATTTCTAATATATACCATATATATATATATATATATATATATTGATATATAAATTAGTTTAATTCAGTGTACATTACAATTACTATCAATAATAATATAAGTATATAAATAAAATACTATAAGTAAATGATTTACAACAYATTAGATATCTATTGTATTATCAATAAAAATATTTTTAAAAATATTTTCAATACTATATTTAATCGTCTAATTAATAAACAAATACCTGTATTAATATTATATATATATATATATATATATATATAGTTAAATATATAACACAAAACTATTGTGAATCTATAGATTAATTGCATTAAAATATTTCAAAAAATATATATAAATAACATATAATTTACAACCCTTTAGATAATATTTGATTTTTTTTGACAATAATTATTAGTAGATTATTAGTAACAAAAAAAAAATAATGTGAAAAAAACAATTTATTTTACAAAATAAATAATTATATAATAATAGTAATAAAAGTAATAAAAGTTTTTTCGCTCCGATTGTGTGGCCAGCTATGAGTAGCCGCCGACGCCGGTCGGCTGTAACGATAGAGTCGGTGACCGAAGCSTACAATAATTACATACATTTGCGTAATAAAGGACTGTTGGGAGTCGGTGTCGGCGGCAATGGCGGTGGTGGTGGCGGTGGCCAAACAACGGACCGCAAGTTTTCCACATCGTATACTAGTATCAGAAACTATARGCACAAGAAAGCCGTCTATAAGTTTCTTGAGCGGCCGGCCGGCCGACTCGGTCAGGTCTATCATTTTTGTATACTTGTCCTTATAGTTGCCTGTCTATCGTTGACCGTAGTGTCCACTTATGATGGTAGGTATTGTTGTCATTGTTGCTGTTGTTGWTCCACTCATACATACTGTACAACATATACACACACAAACACACATACACACACACATGTACACACACAAACACAAAATAACACACACATAAACACACATATATATATACATACACACACATACACACACACACACACACACACACACACACACACACACACACACACACACACACACATATATATATATATATATACAGTGTTAGTAATACCCGTTTTATTTGTTTATTTTATTTTTACCGACTGTGACCTCTCCCACCCCCCCCCCCGACATCACACCAAAAAGAGCTGCCTATATCATCAAACGAGACACTGTTGTTGGCCGTCGACATAACCATAACTGTTATCTATGTCACGGAGTTTACCCTAAGACTATGGTCATCCCAGTGTGTGTCCCGTTATCGTCACTGGACAGGTCGGCTACGATTYCTRATGAATCCGTTTCGTTTGATCGACACTGTCATCATTGTCACTACACTGGCGATGATTGTCTTGTACTCAGTTGATACTACTACTTGTCGTAGTAGTAAATCGTGGTTAAGTAGTATCCGATTCTTTCATTCGCTGATTACCATTGGTATGACATTCAGACTACAGCGCCGTATCAAACCCTGGACTGTATTGGCGTCGGTAATGTCGGCTCAGAGAAAACAGTTGTATATAAGTTAGTAGTGATTGAAAACATAATATCAAAAATATATTATTATTATTATATTATTATTATTATTATTATTATTATTATTACTTATTATTATTATTATTATTATTATTATTATTATTACTTATTATTATTATTATTATTATTATTATTACTTATTATTATTATTATTACTAATTATTATTATTATTACTTATTATTATTATTATTACTTATTATAATTATTACTTATTATTATTATTACTTATTATTATTATTACTTATTATTATTATTACTTATTATTATTATTACTTATTATTATTATTACTTATTATTATTATTACTTATTATTATTATTACTTATTATTATTATTACTTATTATTATTATTACTTATTATTATTATTACTTATTATTATTATTACTTATTATTATTATTACTTATTATTATTATTAGAGACTCTATATTTAATTAGCAATTACTATATTATATAAGTAAACAAAACTTTTATTTTTTTAAAACTATGCATTAGATTTTAGTTATTTAATATTTTATAATATTTTATTTTTGTAAAAAAAATTATTAATCATTTATTTATAATATTGTAATAATAATAATAATRATTATATAAGTTATAATAGTATTTAAAATTATATGTTTTTTAAATGAAAATATTATAGTTAAATAATTTTATAAATTATATTTTTATATTTTTTTACTTTATAGTTAATATTGATAGCTATATATATATATATTATATATCATATGTTTGATACTTTAATATACAGTAATAATTATTACTATAGTATTATTATTATTATAAAACTTTTTATTTCAAAAAAAAAAAAATTAATTAATAATTAAATTTAACAAAAAAAATGTTTTTTTTAAAAAAAGCAATTTATATACAATTTCTGGCCCTATTGTTCACATCGTTTTTGTTATATTACGTGGAAAAGGAGGCCAACCCTAAGTATAACAATCTGGGACAGAGCCTATGGTATACCATCATTAGCTTAACAACAATAGGTGAGTCAAACACACCACCTACCCGTCCACCACTCACACCCCCTAAACTAACACATAATATCTATATCTATATATTGTTTAGGCTATGGCGACATATATCCGGTAACACCGATTGGTAGAGTATTGGCCGCCGTTTGCTCGATAATAGGTGTATCCATATTTGCCTTACCGGCCGGCATATTGGGCACCGGATTGGCACTGAAGATAGAGGACGAACAACGGCACCGGCAGCTAAACAAACGGCGAATACCGGCGTATGTATTGTTGAGTAGTCCTAATGATGGTTTGATTTTGTGAAAACTAACGGTGCATTTCTGTCTATCTGTCTATCTGTCTATCTGTCTATCTGTCTATCTGTCTATCTGTCTATCTGTCTATCTGTCTATCTGTCTATCTGTCTATCTGTCTATCTGTCTATCTGTCTATCTGTCTATCTGTCTATCTGTCTATCTGTCTATCTGTCTATCTGTCTATCTGTCTATCTGTCTATCTGTCTATCTGTCTATCTGTCTATCTGTCTATCTGTCTATCTGTCTATCTGTCTATCTGTCTATCTGTCTATCTGTCTATCTGTCTATCTGTCTATCTGTCTATCTGTCTATCTGTCTATCTGTCTATCTGTCTATCTGTCTATCTGTCTATCTGTCTATCTGTCTATCTGTCTATCTGTCTATCTGTCTATCTGTCTATCTGTCTATCTGTCTATCTGTCTATCTGTCTATCTGTCTATCTGTCTATCTGTCTGTCAATAACCTATAATCCCATATAATTAGTGCAAAACTTATTCAAACACTGTGGAGATGTCATAACTATCAACGATATCTGTCAGCTATTAATGGCACGAATGTTGTGGTCGTCATCAATGTTGTCGGCAATGATGTCGACGATAAGGACAACAACGCCTACGACAAGGACTACTACACCAATTGGTGTCGGCTATCGCCGGATCTCTACAACAAACATAATGGTCATCACCGACAACAACAACAACAACAGCGACAGTTGAAGACGGCTGCCGAGCGTACGGCCATTGAATTCATTGTACGTGTCCAGTATCTGGTAGCCCGTCGGCAGTTTGCCAATGCCCGCAAACCGTACGACGTCAAGGACGTACTGGAACAGTACTCGAGCGGCCATCAGGAGCTGATGGTACGGGTAAAGTGTATCAGTCAGCGATTGATGGCCATCGACAGATGGATGAAACCATCGTCATCGCCGCCGCCGATAGTAAAGTCCAACGATGACTGCCCTGAGTTGTTGTTGTTGTATCGGGAAATTGATAACCGTTTTGACCGATTGGATACCATATTGAACAATATGACACATACATTGAATAATATACTGAGAGCACAGTTAGCTAATAGTAATARTAATAATTTAATTAATAGCAATATAAATAATAATAATAAAAATATAGACAATTTTTTARAGTAAAAATAAAATTAATTATATATATTTTTTTGTATTTTAAAATCATTTWTATATATATATATATTTATAAATATTTAATAATAATATATTAATACATAAAAAATMATACAATTTTAATACTATAAAAATTAAAACTAATAATTAAATCAAATTAAATTTGAATAATCGTAATATATTGTACTAACATAAATAAAAATAATTATTTTTATAATGTAATAATATTTACTGTAATTTAAATATAWATATATATATATAAGTGTATAGTTTGATTTAATTAAAATTTTTATAAATATATATATATATATATACTATCATATATATAAAYTAAAACTACATGTATTAACTTTCATATATTTGTAAATAATAAAAATTTGAAAACAATTTAATATACCGTATATATATGACATGATATGATCAACAACAACAAAAATAAACAGTTTGCTAATTATAATTATATATATATATATATATACATATAATTTAATTTTTTATATAAATAAATATWTTTTTATTACTTAATATATGTTTTTGTTAATGTTTTATTATATAAATCAATAATWATTATAATTATTTATAACAAATATTTATTAGTAWTATTATAAAGCAATTGATTTTTTTCAAAATATATAAAACTATGGATAATAATAATAATAATGAGATTAACACTGAAATAGGTATATATATATATACAAATTAATTAGTTTTATATTATTTTTTTACAATAATTTTTGGTTTTTTCAAATAGTGTTAACAGATCCACGTGCCGGCTATTTACTATGCAATAGACCGGAACTATTTGTGGTACTAATGTTWGYCTATTTAGTATTTGTTACMSTAATTGGTCCCMAATTGATGAYAAATAGACAACCATTTCAACTGTTTCGGACACTAGTCATATACAATGGACTACTAGTTATARTCAATGGCTACTATAGCTGGCTATCGYTGCAATGGCTTGAATTTGGTCAGAAATCATTGAGTCCATACATACCACCCAWGRGTTCAACRATAGTCTGGACCAACCATACTGTACGGGTGTTTGACTGGAAAATGTTATATTTCTATACAAAACTAGTGGATCTGTTGGATACAGTATTTTTTGTATTACGTAAAAAATCATCGCAAATCACATTTCTACACGTCTATCATCATTTTGTTGGTAAATATCAATATATAAATATATATATATATCAGGGTTGCCGACCTCTTACCCTCTGAGATCGAGAATTTTGGGTCTTACCCCCCCCCCCCCCCTGACATGAAGCCAAAAAATTAGAGGGAATTTAGTGGGAATATAGTGTGAATATATAGTAATAAGAGCTTAAAAGCTTAATTTTTTTAAATAGCCCATGTAGCTTAATATGTATAATTAAATTTTTTACCATGTTTAAATAAACTTATTAATATTTTGATAAGGCGTTGTTCACATATTACGTTCGCACTTTTTAAGAAATCTAGACCCCCTCCCTCCCCTATGTTCGCAAATTGTTCGCATGTAGTCATTTAAAAAAATTACGTTCGCTTGTCCCTAACCGCTACCCCCCCCCCACCACAATAAATAAAATATTATCTAATTGCGAACGTTCTTAATGTCTCTACCCCTCCCCTCCCCCTTGTTCGCAAAAGTTCGCTTTGGCTAACCCCCCTCCCCTCAAGTGCGAACGTAATATGTGAACCACGCCTAACTCATTTTCATAAATATTTATTTAAAACACATACTAAATGTTTTTGAATACTATGTCATATTAAAATTGAACATGCTATAGTTAAATAGATGAAAATAAAACAATAAAAAATTTATAACTATAGCATGTTCAATTTTAATATGACACATTTTTCAAATACATTGAGTATGTGTTTTAAATAAATATTTATGAAAATGAGTTATCAAAATATTAATAAGTTTATTTAAACATGGTAAAAAAATTAATTATAAATATTAAGCTACATGGGCTATTTTTTACAAAAATTAAGCTTTTAAGCCCATTAGGGGAATTACTGATATAGTGGGAATATATTGGGAATTTAGTAAAATAAAAAATTATTTATTATTTTTTTTAATTGCTTGTTATACTATATCTGTACTAATATTTATTTGTTTGCCACCCACCCCCTCAACAGTGTCACTACTAACCTGGGCATCGGTGGCCTGGTGTCCGCAAACGGTAATACTTGAACTGTTTTGCCTACTAAACAGTATAGTCCATACGGTTATGTATTTATATTATTTATTATCAACATTTGGACCGACTATCCAACGATATATACGTCTATGTAAACCATTTATAACTGGWCTRCAATTACTACAGTTTGCCATATTGTTTGTCTATGAAATCTATTGTCTATTTATTGACGGTGTAGTCAACTATCCACCAGTTTATAAATGGTTCGGTGCTTTACAGCCGGTTGTCTTTTTGGTAATGTTTTCACAGTTTTATATGAAAACCTATACTAAATCTAAATTAAACTAAAAATAATTTATATTATTATTATATATAAAGTAATTATTAAATATTTCAAACTTAATTGTATTAAAGTCAAATATTTTTATAAAAAAATAATAATTTTTTTAATACATTTAAATTATTAATTAATTTAATCAAATATAAATAATATTRTTTAAAAAACATTTAGTTTTAATTTTTTTTATATATTTATAAACTTTATATTAACWGATAATAAACTTTTAKTTATCAAACTTTAATTTGATAAAAATTGTAAATAATTTAAACAAACATTATTTTATAACATAATGATGTATAATATTTTTACAATATATTAAAATACAAACTTTAAAACTTTATTTTTCAAATAAAACAAATCAATATTAATAAWGTAAAATAAGTTTCAATATAYAAWAAATAAATAAATAATRTAAACTTRAAAATTAATAATAATAATATAAACTTTATTGATTATATATATATATATATATATATATATATATATATATATATATATATATATATATATATATATATATATATATAATTATTTATATATATATATATATAAATATTGAAATTAATTATAAAAAACAAATAAATATAATTATAAAAATAATTAATTACTGTTAKTAACAACACTAATATMAAWTATTTTATTATATTATTTTAAATAATTTAATAAAATGATTGATTGATGTAATTTTTTWTTGTGATTTAATTATATACAATATATATATTACATAATAATTTATAATTATTAGYTGTTTATAGTCAAACAAAAATGTTTGAAAAAACAATAATTAATATTTTTTAAAAATAAAAAATATTTTCTATAATACTTAGTTAAAGTTTTTGGATATTATTTTTTATTAATAAAATTAATTATTAWTTATATTGTTAAGTTTGGCCACTCTATGTGATCTACTATTGTAGACAAAACTTATTGTTTAATTTTAAAATTCAATTCAATTATTATTATTAACATATAGTTTATTAGTAAATACTTTTTAACAACAACAMAGTTTAGTACATTTTTAAATAAAAAAATTTTTTTAGTAATTTTAATRATATTAATGACTAATAAATATTGTAATCTCAATATTRRTGGATTAATAACTATTTTATTTTTAACATTTCTAAAYTAAATAATTTTATCATAAAAATTTAACATTTAACCTATTATAAGCTAATCTAATATTATTACTTTAACAAAATAATAATAACATTAATATTATTGTTTTTAACAAAAATACTTGATTATATTAAAAATTATAATATATAAAAACAACATTCAATTTGTTAATTTAAATATATAAAAACWATTTTTTTGAAAAAATTTTATGACAAAATATAATCGATATTTAAACTAAAATAATAATATTATTTTTTTAGTTTACAACATATATAACAGTTTATCTAATTTCAATTATACATATATATATACATATATATATATATATATATATATCTGAAAAATAATACAATTAAAGTATAATATGTTTCCATAGATTTTGTTATCTCTATTAGAAAATAAAACTATTTATAATACTATTACTTATAATAAYAATAATAATACTTTTAGCTGATTACTAGTAACTAASAAAAAATAAATGTTTATTATTATTATATGAAACCATTATTATTTTTTCAAAAAAAAAATATATTTATTATTATTATAAARCAATTGATTTTTTTTAAAAATTTATAAAACTATGGATAATAATAATAATAATGAGATTAACACTGAAATAGGTATATTAATTATATAATTAGTTTTGTATTATTTTTAAAAAAATAATTTTTGTTTTTTTCAAATAGTGTTAACAGATCCACGTGCCGGCTATTTACTATGCAATAGACCGGAACTATTTATGGCMATAATGTTAGTCTATTTAGTATTTGTTACCATAATTGGTCCCAAATTGATGACAAATAGACAACCATTTCAACTGTTTCAGACACTAGTCGTCTACAATGGACTACTAGTCGTAATCAATGGCTACTATAGCTGGCTATCCCTACAGTGGCTTGAATTTGGCCAGAAATCGTTGAACTCATACATACCACCAGCTGCTACTGGAATAGTCTGGACCAACCATACTGTACGGGTGTTTGACTGGAAAATGTTATATTTCTATACAAAACTAGTGGATCTGTTGGATACAGTATTTTTTGTATTACGTAAAAAATCATCGCAAATAACATTTCTACATGTCTATCATCATATTGTTGGTAAATATCAATATATATATATATATATCAGGGTTGCTAAATGGGGGGGGGGTTGACCTCTTACCCCCCTGAGATCGAGAATTTTTGGACTTTACTCCCACTGACCTTAAGTAAAAAAATTAGGGGGAATTTAGTGATATTTTAGTGGGATATTAGTGTGAATTTAGTGGGAATTTAGTGGGAATTTAGTGGGAATTTAGTGGGAATTTAGTGGGAATTTAGTGGGAATTTAGTGGGAATTTAGTGGGAATTTAGTGGGAATTTAGTGGGAATTTAGTGGGAATTTAGTGAGAATTTTAATGTGAATTTAGTGGGGAATATACACAAATTTGGCAAAAATTGTCGTTTAAAATATGCAATAAATAATGTTCACACACACCCACTATACCCCCCAAACTTTTCGAGTTTTTTGGGCCATTTTACCACCCCCTATATCCCTCCCCCTGAAATCGAAATCCTTTAGCAAACCTAACCTGATATATATATAATAAAAATTTTAGATTAATAGCTATATATAAATATATATATTTTTTTTAAATTTAAGTATCACTATTAATCTGGGCATCAGTGGCCTGGTGTCCGCAAACGGTTATACTGGAAGTGTTTTGCCTACTAAACAGTATAGTCCATACGGTTATGTATTTCTATTATTTGTTGTCAACGTTTGGCCAAACAACTATCCAACCGTATATCCAATGTTGTAAACCCTATATAACACGTTTACAATTAGTACAGTTTATCCTATATTTAGTCTATGCTTTCTATTGTACACTTATGGAAGGTATGGCTAACTATCCTCTAATATACAAATGGTTCGGTGCTTTACAACCCATTGTTTTTCTAATAATGTTTTCAAAATTTTATATCAAATCCTATAGTAAACGAAAATTAAATTAAAATTATTTTAGTTTTTTTTATTAAATTGTTAAATTGTTAACTATTTTTAAACTAGATTACTTAATATTATTATGTAAATATTATTATATTTTTTTATTAGGAAATTTTTCATTATTCAACTACAATATTTTAATTGAAAACATTTAGTAGTTAAAAGTACATAGCTCATATTATTATTATTATTATTAAAATATTATAAACATGACATATTTTATTAATTCAGAAAATATATAAAAAAAATTATATATAAAATAATTTATAATATAATTAATATAATTTTTTTAATATAAGATAATATAATTAAACTAATAATTAGTTATATATATATATATATATATTAATGAAAAAAAATTTAATTGATGCATAAAAATATATAAATATTTTAAACAATTTTTGTTCACATAATTAATTTTTATAAAAACAAATAATAATTTTATAATAATAAACTAAATTTGTATTTTCAATAATCAAAATTATGATTAAAAAATAGTTTTGTTTAATAATTATTTTTAATTTAATAAATTACTTTATAATATGATAATAATAATAATAATAATAATAAACTAAATGATAAACAGTCAGTCAGTGATTGTGTATAAAAAAAACGACAACAAAATTACATACATTTCCACAATAACGGTATGTCCTCGGAGTCATCGGTTTTACTACACTATCAAAAAAAAAATATTTTTTGTGAAAAATTAAGGAAAGCCGTCTATAAGCTTCTCCATAGCAAACATCTAAACTGTCATCACTTTCCTTATTGCGATAATTGTCCACTTAATATATCAATATATTTTTAGTTTGATTTTTATTTTTTGTTGACGACATGTAGTTATGTCAGCAAAATATTTTTAGAAAAAAATTATTTAATTAATTAAATTATATAAATAATTGTTACTATAATTAATTTATATAGTTCACATAGTGTTAATAAACTGTACTAATAATATATTTTATATATTTATAATATTAATATTAATAATAATAATATCAATAATTAGTTAACAAACAAATTTAAAAAATAAAAATAATTGATTGATTGATCGATATGAGGATTAGTTTTATTTTATTTTATTTTTTTTAAAAGTTAATTGTAATTTAAAAATGTATTTTTCCTAATAATTTGTAAATGTTTTTAATAATTTTTTTAAAAAAATATTATATAATTAATTTTATTTATAGAAAAACTTATTTGTATTATTATTATTATTAACAAATAAATGCATAATAATAATTTTCCTTTATTTATAAATAACAGTTTTTTTTCTAAATTTAATTTTTATTAAAATAAATTTTTTTATTAAATAATACTCAAATACTATGTATATCTATTAGTGGTATTAATACTACAAATATAATAACTGTCTGATTACTAGTTTATTTAGACAACCAAAAAAAATTAGTATTATTATATGAAATTATAATTATTTTTTAAAAAATATATTTATTATTAAATTATTAGTGATTAGTGATTAGTATTATTGATATTTAAAAAAAAATAAAAACTATGGATAATATTATTACAAATGAGATTAACATCATTAACACTGAAACGGGTAAATAAAAAAATTTTCTTTAAAAAACTATCGATTAGTTTTAAATTTCAATATTTTATAAAATTTTGTTTTTTCATATATATATATATATATATATATATCACTATTTATTGTGACTATCTGATATATATATATATATATATATATATATATATATATATATATATATATATATATATATATATATATATATATATATAATAGTGTTAACAGATCCACGTGCCGGCTATTTACTATTGAATAGACCGGAACTATTTATGGCTATAATATTAGCCTATTTCATGTTTGTCACCGTAATTGGTCCCCAATTGATGATAAATAGACAACCATTTCAACTGTTTCGGACATTAGTCGTCTACAATGGACTACTAGTTGTAATCAATGGCTACTTTTGTTGGCAATCACTGCAATGGCTTGAATTTGGCCAAAAATCATTGAATCCATACATACCACCCATGGGTTCAACAATAGTCTGGACCATCCATACTGTACGGGTGTTTGACTGGAAAATGTTATATTTTTATACAAAACTTGTCGATTTGTTGGATACTATATTTTTTGTATTACGTAAAAAATCATCGCAAATAACATTTCTACACGTTTATCATCATATTGTTGGTAAATATCAATATATCATATATATATATATATCAGGGTTGCTAAATGGGGGCGGGGTAGGCGGTAAAATCTCTTACCTCCCCTAAGATCGAGAATTTTTGAGTTTTACTTCTCCTCCTAACCTGAAGTGAAAAAATTAGTGTGAATTTAGTGTGATTTTAGTGTGATTTTAGTGTGATTTTAGTGTGATTTTAGTGTGTTTTTAGTGTGATTTTAGTGTGATTTTAGTGTGATTTTAGTATGATTTTAGTGTGTTTTTAGTGTGATTTTAGTGTGATTTTTAGTGTGATTTTAGTGTGATTTCAGTGTGATTTTAGTAGGAATTTAGTGGGAATTTAGTGTGAATTTAGTGGGAATTTGGTGGGAATTTAGTTGAATTTAGTGTGAATTTAGTGTGAATTTAGTGTGAATTTAGTGGGTATTTAGTAATTTGAAATTAATAGCTATTATTTTTTTGCACAGTATCACTATTGTGTTGGGCATCAGTGGCCTGGTGTCCACAAACGGTTATACTTGAAGTGTTTTGCCTACTAAACAGTATAGTCCATACGGTTATGTATTTCTATTATTTGTTGGCCGCTTTGGGAACAACTATACAATCGTATATCCAATGGTGTAAACCCTATATAACTGGTTTACAATTAGTACAGTTTGTCCTATTTTTGATGTATGCTTTCTATTGTATAATACTGGAAGATATGGCTAACTATCCCCTAATATACAAATGGTTCGGTGCTTTACAACCGATTGTTTTTCTGATAATGTTTTCAAAATTTTTTATTAAATCCTATAGTAAATCAAAATCTAATTAGAAATAAATTAGTAAATTTAGTAGTAATTTATATTTAGTAAATTAATTTAACGATAATTAGTAATATATATATGATTATTGAATTGTTTTTATAATTTTTGTTGTAATAAATATTGTTAAATATTTTAATTATTATTATTATATTTTTTTTGTAATCTAAATAAATAAATTAGAGTTTATACTATTTTACAATAAAATTTAATTTTTTAAATTAGTTTACATTTAACATAACAATTACATGTATTAATCATTAAATCATTTAAAATACTTTATATAATCTTTATTTGTTTTAAATTGTTTTTATTTAAAAAATTTATCAGTTATTAGTATTAAATTTTAAAAAAATATAATTCTAAACTTTATTTAAATATATTACTATATTATAATATGTTTACAAATTTTTTTAAATTGTTCAAATGTTTAATAATTGATTAATAATTGATTATAAGATTTTATAATAACTAAATATATGTAAATTTTCGACATTTAATTAAGACATTGAATATTATTTAATTTATAAAATTAAATATTTAAAAAAATTTTGATAAAAATTAACATAAAATATGAGATAATATATGAATTTGTTTTTTTGTTGTTGTCTATTTGTATTATTTTTTAAATATAAATAAGTGATAATTTTAAAATGTTTGTTCAGTGATATATAATGTATAATAAACTCAACTATATATATATATACTAATAATATATATATATTATATATTATACCTCCTCAATATTATTTTATTATTATTATTTATTATTAAAATTATTAGCAAATAATAATAGTTTTAATATACTGTAAATGTTTTTAGTTATATTATAATATATATACCGTATATATACTTGTATAACAAAACTAAATTCTAACTAATTTATTATTATTATTATTATTATTTTATATAAATTTTAGCTAAATTATCAAATGTATAGTAATATATATATATTAATCTATAGAAATTTAAACTTATTTGTAAACTTTTATGTAAATATAAGTCAATAAATTTAGTCAATAATATTTTCATCTATTTTTTCCCCATTTTTAAAAAACTTTTAGTCAAAGTTTAGTCACTACCATCACCAGCACCATCACCACCACTACCATCATCTATGAAAATACACAACTGCGCCAACTCATACATACTGTACACACACACACACACACACACACACACTGGGAGAGACAGTGCTAATCAATGTCCTAACAGTTAATGTATAGTACATAGAGAGAGAAAGAGAGCACTGTTAGGGCATACATACATACATACAGTACTGTATATATATATATACAGAATATTCTGAGCGACACAACAACACAGAATCGCATACATAAGCAGTTTGTATGTGTGTTTGAGTGTTCAATATATATATATATATATATATATATATATATATATATATATATATTCACAAAAAGAAACTACAGTTTATATCTATATATATATMTATATATACAGTATATACCCGATATAGTCTAACAGTACATACCGTATATACTGTACTAAGGGATTGGGCGCTCAGTTACTATACAACCAGCAGAAGCAGCAGCAGTGTGTGTGTTGTGTGCTATTATTATTATTATTATTATTGCAGTATATTGTTATTATTTGTATGACAAGTGGTACGACCACTTGAATAATACCCAATCGTCTCATTAGTTTATATATATATATATATATATTTTTGGTGTGAATTTTATTGCTTGTTTGTTATATACTAAAAAAAATTTACAATTAACTACTGCTGACTATTAACTATTATTATTATTATTATTATTATATWATTAACAATATAATTGTGCAAATAATTAAATAATTAAAACTGATTGCTGCGGCGGCAATTGTGGCCGACATTACCGATTCAGTGCTGGAGGACCGGCAGCAGTGGGAGGGCGGCAGCAGCATCGATAGGGCCCGGGATGTCGATGCTGACAGCGGTAATGATTGTCTAGCAATCGGCTGCGGAGTCATTGATGAGTGGTTAGCGGCGGCGGCGGCAATCGTTGATGAGTGTGGTGTCRACCGGCATCGGCATCGGCTGGACGGGTGTAGTAGAAACGTAAACAACAAAGAGGAACGGGWGGTGGTGGTCGACGACGACGACACGGATCAGCTAATAATAGAGGCGATACCATTGGATTTAGTTGACAACAATAGTCATAAAAAAATGTTACCATTTTCTGGTATCGTTTGGCACACAAAAGTCTGGTTTGTCATCTGTTTGTCACTATTATTGCATCCATCGGTTTGGTAAGTGATTTGTAGTATTATTTTTTTTGGTGTATATATATATATATATATACTAATTTGATTATTGTTAGCTGCGGGGGAGGGGTGGGAGGGTTACTATATATMTAGTATATAGGTAGGTGCGCGCACAGTTAGCTAGCTAAATTTTTTTTTGAACTCTAGGTGCTCTCTCTCTAAAAAAACATCATTATATTTATTATGCATAATATTATACATGTGTAATATTGACTATTAGTTTTGTTATTATTATTATTATTATGATATTATCATTATTATTAAAAATTACTATTATTTGACTATTATTATTATTATTAATTGACTTATTAAAAAAATAGTGATTCATTGTTATTATCATCATTAATATAGTCTATTATTATTATTATATTATAGTGGATATCATAATTGCCTATTGTTTTGATGATGATATTATTATTATTATTATATTAATTTTATGATGATTTTTTTCAATGGTATTTATATTCAATTTTTATTTTTCTAAACACATTTTTTTCTATTATAATGAAAATATTTTTTATTATGTGTGTATATWTATATATATTATTTGATAATTAAAAACAATAGACAACTAAACATGTATAAAGTGGTTGTCATTATTAGTGACACAAAGTAAACTATTTTATATATTTTTAAAATAAATAATTATGTTTCGACTAATTGTTATTTATTGTATATATATATATATATATATATATATATATAGTTAAAAAATAGTTAATATAAAATTTTATAAAAATATATATTATATGTATATAAAAAAAAATAATCAATAGTTTTTAAAAATCAATAATTATATAAATTATTTATAAAATTATATATATAGAAAAAACGTTAATAAAATTGATGTATAAACTGATATTGAGTTTTGTATATTTATATATAAATATATGTAGAGTACTATTATTATGCAATTACTGTATATATATAGTAAATAGATATACATATAGTTTATTTAAAAAAAACTTAATGTATTTTATCAATGCATTAGGCAAATAAAACAAACAAACAAAAAAAACAATTCAATTATATAAATAGTGCATTGGTAATATTAGTCACTAACTAATATAAAAACAACATAAAGATGGATAGATAGATAGATAGATAGATAGATAGATAGATAGATAGATAGATAGATAGATAGAGAGAGAGAGAGAGAGAGAGAGAGAGAGAGAGAGRAAAAAAATARTATAACAACAACAAAAAACTAAAACCATTGGTAATATTAAAGCAAATAATAATAATAATACTAACAATAGTAGTAGACATTATATAACTGTGTGTAACACTAGTATATAGTACAGTACTAGTACTTTATGTATGCATTAGTATTGTTGTAGTGAACGGGTATATTCAGTAACACTACCAGAATATTCTGTATATATATATATATATATTTCTATATACATAAAGTGTATTTTCATTTATGTTTTTAGGTATCGTTTTGGGAAATAAAAAAATATATATATTTATATACCGTATACAGTATATATACACACAGAAAAACTGCATTTCATGACTGAAAGAGAGAGAGAGARAGAGAGAGAGAGAGAGAGAGAGCAGAGAGTAAAACAAATAATATACACACACACAAAATATATTGAGTACATTGAGTATTGTATAACAAAATATACAGTATATATATATATACTGTACAGTATATAACTGACAATACAATATATGGTGTATATTAGGTTTTTTTCACGGTATATAACATAGTATTAGGACTAAGTGTGTAGATATGATTTTATTTTTTTGTTTTGTATGTTTTTTTCTATGCATACATGTGCGGGAACCAGATGTTACACCATTACATTACTGTGTGTGTGTGTGTGTGAGCTCCGGGAGCGCAGCGCCCATTGTATTAAGGCATTGATTGCTTTGGTGGGTATATAATGCTATTAGGAAATGGATGTTATATCACAGTTGTTATATATATAGTATTATAGGTATATATCTAGATATATACATCATATATAGATTATTATCTGTCAATAAAATTATTTGGGCAAAAAGCACACACACACACACACATACATTAATAATCCCAGTGCTTAACACTATATATATATATTATATTAAATATTATATATATATATATAATGCAATATATAATATATATTTTGTTATTAAATTTTTCTATTTAGTAATTTATATAATACTTTTACTATAACTTCCACACATATATGGTATGATATTAAATCTAATGAGATTTTTATTGATGTAAAATTATTACATAATATTATTTTCATTTATTGTGATTATTAATAATAATTTATTAGTATATTTTTTATATATTTAATTAAATTTTTATTAAATATATTTTTGTTGAGTGTGTGTGTGTGTGTGTGTGTTTTAATTTTGAATATAATACTGTATATAGATATATATTTTATACAAATGTATGAAAATTGATAATTAGATACATATAATACTGTAGTATAATAAATATTTTTTTAAACAAAAATTAATTAGATATCTATTTCTATGTACAATATATTAGAGAGAGAGAGAGAGAGAGAGAGAGAGAGAGAGAGAGAGATTCTATTGTTATAATTATTTTTTCTTTTATTATTATTATTATCATTCAATAGTAACTTTTCTCTACACTGTTTGTTGCAATTATACAACTTTAATACTATATATATATATATATATACAGTATATACTGTATATAATATAGAGGATAGACACCTAAATGGATATCTATTACATATGAATGTGTCTCTGTATATACAATATATATATATATTATATTCTGTATATTCTGTATATTTTACTACTACTACTACTACTACTACTACTACTACTACTACTCTATGTTATGTATAATAGAGAGATAGAGTAAGTCGAGTGTAAAACTCGATAGTATTATTAAAGTCAATGGCATTCCTCAAACAATATGATAGTTAGAGAGAGAGAGAGAGAGAGAGAGAGAGAGAGAGAGAGAGAGAGAGAGAGAGAGAGAGAGAGAGAGAGTAGGAGTTTAGGAGTTTAGGGGATTCAATGACAACAACACAACGATATGATAATAATAACAATGAATAGGAAAAAGAGATTTTCGTAGAGAAAGAGAGAAATCAATTTACAAAACAATTTTTATTATTAAATATATTTTGATTATATTATTATATTATATTTGATGTATAAGTAATTGTCTTTTATTTAATATATATATAACTATATATATATATAAAAGATATATTTTTATATTATTATTATTATTATATTTAATTATTTAATATTTTTAACTATTTTAATCATTGTTATATAATTACTCTATTGTTTTATTAAGTTTGTAGTTTTGTGCTATTTGTGTCCATACAAATGTGCAGTAAAAATATTAAATAAATATTTTTGCTTTATAATTATCAAACAAAATTTGTCTAATAATAATAATAATAATAATAATTAGTCTTCAATTGCAATTCGCTAATTAAATTCAAATAAATAATTAAAAATAGCTTTTATATATATAAGTATAGTATATTTATGATATAAATTTTATATTATATACAAACATTATTATTTTAGATGGCTATCAACAAAATTAATTAATTAATTTCTAATAAATATTTATCAAAAAATAAATGTGAATTATTATATCAAAAAAATTATTTTACTTTAACCATTATAAACTTGCATTGAAATAAATTATAAATATATTTAGTATATACTGATATATATATATAATTTATATCTATAAATATACAGTAGTAAATAATATATAAGATAGAAATAAAATTTAGACTATATATATATTTAATTTTATATGTGCAATTAATTTAATTCACATTTAATTTGTTTGCTATTTATATTAAATAATAATAATAGTTATTATTATTATTATTTAATAGAAATTAGAAAATTTTATAAACTACTGTATGTATGTATGAGTGTGTGTATGTGTGTGTATGTGTGTGTATGTGTGTGTATGTGTGTGTATGTGTGTGTATGTGTGTGTATGTGTGTGTATGTGTGTGTATGTGTGTGTATGTGTGTGTATGTGTGTGTATGTGTGTGTATGTGTGTGTATGTGTGTGTATGTGTGTGTGTGTGTGTGTATGTGTGTGTATGTGTGTGTATGTGTGTGTATGTGTGTGTATGTGTGTGTGTGTATGTGTGTGTGTGTGTGTGTGTGTGTGTGTGTGTGTATGTGTGTGTATGTGTGTGTATGTGTGTGTATGTGTGTGTATGTGTGTGTATGTGTGTGTATGTGTGTGTATGTGTGTGTATGTGTGTGTATGTGTGTGTATGTGTGTGTATGTGTGTGTATGTGTGTGTATGTGTGTGTATGTGTGTGTATGTATGTGTGTGTATGTATGTGTGTGTTAGTGTGTGTGTTAGTGTGTGTGTGTATGTGTGTGTATGTATGTGTGATATAATTAAATAACTGATTTCCTTTACTATTATTATTATTATTTAATACAATTGTATTGGTATTAAGCAATTGTCCAGAGATTGAGAGTGTGAGAGAGTATTAATAATTAATTACTAAAATTTCATTAATAGATACAATTGGATATTTAATTAATTAATTATTATAGTATTATTATTATTATTATCATTATATTTGTAAATGTTTGGCTATAATCTAATCTAATATGTATGTATGGTATGTATATTATGTACTGTATGTATATAAAATGTGATGTAAATTTGGACGTCCGTTTTGGGGGCGACTCCATCATCACCACCAATGGTTATATATAAAAAATATTTTTATTTTTCAAAAAAAAAATAAAATAAAATGCAATTTTTTATCATTTTATTACACTATTTTACGTTATATGGCAATGTGTTTGAGTGTTTCCGACATAAAAATGTCAAAATCTCTATTAAATGACAGTTTTCTCTCTCTCTCTCTCTCTCTCTCTCTCTCATTGAAAGAGCTATACAATAATAATAATAATAGCAGAGAGAGAGAGAGAGAGAAATAAAATCAATCCGTTGACTGCCTTTATGTGTATCTGTATGTATGTGTGAGCTCACTATGAGCTCCGGTATTCTCACTCGAGATTGTATAGCATTTTTATATCTGTATGTCCTTTATATATARATATATATATATATATATATATATATTTAGAGTCTCTCTCTCTCTCTCTCTCTCTCTCTCTCTCTCTCTCTCTCTCTCTCTCTCTCACTCTAATCTATGGGCTTTAATATGTGTCACATTAAATGTTTATTATACAACTGTCCAACCGATCAGACATGTACTGTCACTTGTCGTTTATATATCTATCTCTCTCTCTATATATATATATACAGTATAATGTGATATTTATATTTAATATATTGTGTATGTGTGTGTGTGTGTATACTGTTTTTTTTGTGTTGTTGTTAGGTATAACCAGTGGAAGTCATACCGAAAAAAAATATAAATATCTGACACACTGTGTGTGTGTGTGTATGTATGCAATGATAGTAATCTCATATACAGTATCTATATATATATATATATATCTATAAAAAAAATGCGACGTTTTTTTGTTGATGATATTATAAGCCATGTTTTCGCAACTAAATTAAATTAAAACAAAACACTAGTAGTTTTTTTTATATACCTATGTATGTATAATATGTATGGATGTGTAAACTGTATGTATGTATGTATGTATGTGTGTGTGTGTGTGTGTAAAGTCAAACACTTGTGTGTATTAGAGACCCAAATGTATTGACTTATATATATATTTTTTTGGCCATTGATTTACATGCAAAACAACATCAACGACAACAACAACAACAACAAAGTATATCAACAAAAAAATATTTGGTTTTTTGACCGATAAATCTATTTGCCATCAGTTTATACACTATCACCAAAAAAATAAAATCAAACAAAAAAAAATTTTTTTGGTAAAAACTGGTAGTCAACCAAATTGATACATCAATATATTGTATATATATAATATATGTATCTTTAAATACTATGTTGTTTGTGCTAAAAACTAACTGATTTACTTTGCGTTTGTATATACAGTATATAACAACAACAACAACAAAAAATAGTAGAGACATATCGGTGCCGACACACACACACACACACATACATTTGGACGGGTGGGTAAAATCGATATTGATTTGATTGTGCCAAACAAAAAATAAATATATATATATAAAGTAAATGCAATACAACACACTAGAAATCAAATGGCTTTATATATTATATATCAATATATATTTTTTTTTCGGTGAACTGCTTTTACTAACTAAAGAATCAAGAGATTTATATATATATATATATATATATATATATATATACAAACAAATATATACAGAATATTCTGTATTGAAGTATTTCCAAGTAGTACACACTCAGCAAAAATTGCAATTTATGTTGAATTTTCTGGTCTTTTATGTGACTTATAAACTACACTAAAGCTGATGATTGAAGAATATATTCTATAATTTACTAATTCTGTATAAATATATATAATATATATATATATATTCTGTGTATTCATTATTTAAAGTGTTTACAACTCTCTCTAAAAATAGATGATAGACTAACAGTAAGAGAGRGAGAGAGAGAGAGAGAGAGAAAGAGAGAGAGAGAGAGAGAGAGAGAGAGAGAGAGAGAGGAATATTCTATGAAAAAAAATTCAGTCCGAAAAAAATATAATAATAAAAACATACAATTTTTTTCTACTACACACACAAGTGTTTTTTGAAGTCTATTTGAATTGTAATATTGTATATAATATACTCTACTGTACTGTACTATACATATATAAATATATTATATATATATATACTTTATATACTGTATATATTCCTATGAAATTATAATCAACAACAAAAAATTCACAGTTAAAATCACTTTTGGTTTTATACACAAATATGTTTGAAAATCTAGAAATTTATTTTTTAGAAATTTTTTTTAGAATTTTTTTTAGAATTTTTTTTTAGAAATTTTTTCACAAAAAATAGATTATTTGGATGACAACCGACAACAACAACAACAACACTTATATACAGTATAATCATAATGTTGTTGTTGTTGTTATCATTATTATTATTATTGATGTTTTATTGGATGGGTTAATGTTATCATGAAAACTATATATTCAATATATATATATATATATATTATATGTATATATACGCCCATAAATGATTTTACATCATTAATATATAAATATATTCATATAGACAATGACTGTACTGTAGGGTATAGTATGTATGTAAAGTATGTATGTGTGTGTGTATATGTATGTATCTATGTGTGTGTGTCAGTAATGGTTGAATGTACGGCATGTTATGATAATAATAATAATAATAATCTGTTATCTCACTGATGACTACCATTCCCTTCACTAATAATATATTTTTCGTAATCCTAGAGAGAGAGAGAGAGAGAGAGAGAGAGAGAGAGAGAGAGAGAGAGAGAGAGAGAGAGAATATTCTTGCGCTTTCACGATATGTATGTTAAATGATTTTATTTTGTTTCTTATATTAATCGATAACACTCACTCACTCACTCACTCACTCACTCACTCACTCACTCACTCACTCACTCACTCACTCACTCACACACACACACACACTCACTCACTCACTCATTCACTCACACACACACTCACTCACTCACTCACTCACTCACTCATTCACTTATATATTAGTATATGTATGTATTTTATGATTGTTATGATTTAGACTTTAGGTACAAAATATTTCTATGTATATGATATGTTGATAATATACCGGTATATATATAAATATGTATGTGTTTTTATGTATGTGTGTATGTGTGTGTGTGTGTGTGTGTGTGTAAAACAGTACAAAAAAAATAATATTCAATATTAATGGACACATCTCACATTTTGTTTTTTATTATTATTATTATAGTTTGTTTGTTTGCTTGGCTTATAATATGTGACTTTTACTTAACTATTGATAAAAAAATAAACAAACAAAAAATTTAATGTATAAATTGAGTTTTCATACTTAATGTCATACTTACAGTGACTGGCTATCCATTAGAGGAAATACAGTAATAAAGTAGACAACTGTGTCCAGTAAATGTGTGTAACACTATGTATAGTACAGTATAAACAGTGTATATTAAATTGTAATCATTGTCGACACACACACACACATGACATACTACCTGAACACCAAAAAAAACGGTGTGTCCATTAAAATCCAATTATTAATGTTATATCATATATATATATATATATTTATATATAACACATACACACACACTTGAAAACTAACATATAATTAATTAATTATATACACACAGTATGTTTAATATAGAAATTAGATAAAATCTAATCACTTATGTTTATAATAATAATACTAATAATTAAAATAAATATTTATATATATATATATATATATTTATAGCACTTTACAATATATGACATGTAATGTACACAGTATTTACTGTACAAACAGTATATTATTATTAATACAATGATAAATTATCTAGGTATATTTGGGGTATGTATTATTTGTTTGTGTGTATGTGTGTGTGTGTATGTGTGTGTGTGTGAGAGAGTGTGTGTGGGTATATGTGTTTGTATGTATAGGATTTATTTATGTCATAATTGGGTATTACATAAATTAATAACAACAATAATAACAACAACAAAAAATCAATTAACAACATAATAATAAATTATGGACATGTACTGTATATATGTCAATAATAAAATTATTTATTTTTTTTATATTTATATAATATTATATTACTATCGACATAAAAAATTGTAACAAAATTGTTACAATCAACAAAAAAAACAATTGTAAATTAATTAGAAATTTTTGTTGACAATTATTGATATACTAAGACAAATATTATGTATATTTTTTAAATGACCTTGCCACTTGATAGATATAGATTTAATTTATTTATATTTATTTTTAATAAATGTAATTTTTTGTTTAGTTTCAAATATTATATATTTTTGCATAAAAATTAATATTTCATATTAATAATAATATTACCCATACTATTATTAAAGTATATTTAAATATTAATGTTACACAAAAAAACAACATAAATATATATTAATATATCATAATATTTGTGACCTTAACATACATTGTGTGTGTGTTTTTTGTACAGTATATGTATATATATTGTTTATATATTGAAATTGATATTTAATATATTAAAATAATCAAAATAAAAATATTATATCAAATAATCATTATATATAATGTCATTGAAATGTATAAACAATGACCACTCCTTTATAGATTTATTTTAATGCATTAAAATAATATAATAATAATTATTATTATTATTATTATTATACTGTATTTATTTTATATTATTAGCGGACATTATTATTATTATTATTATTTTAATCAAACTAATGTTTTACAATTTTATTTTAGTATTTTAGTTTATTTAATAATAAATATTTAATTATATTAATATTATAACTGAATAAATATTAATAATTATTATTATTATTAAACTAAAATCTAATTTTATTTATCTATAAAACCTATTAATTAAATTTATTAATTTTATTTAATAGATTACAAATGTTTATTTATTGATATAATTTATTATTATTATTATTAAAAATATATATATATATATTACTAATAAAAATAATAATAATAATGTATCAATAATTTCTCTGATATCGTATAACTAAATTATATCATAATATTATTATTATTATTATAAATATAATAATATAATTTATGAGATATTAATTTTCATATTAGCATATTATTATTATTATTATTATTTTGATGCTAAATAATAAATATTTTGGGAATTGCAATATAATATTTTAGTTTTACATATTCCTATATAAAATTATATACTGTATATTATAAATAAATTTATGTGAAATTTGATATATATGTCAATTATTATTATTATTAAATGCATTTACACATAACTACATCACACACACACACACACACACACACACACACACATACACACAAAATATAAACTATATCTTATATATATATACAGTATATACTGTAGTATATAATATAATGACCTGAAAATTGCTTTATGATATTATAAAAGTATTATATCGTATATAGAAAAATATTATTTTACTTTATATATATATATTTTTTTGATATTTATTTAAGAAAAAGTAATTGTGAAAAATCGCTTTATTTATGGGCTTATACTGTTCGGATGCAAAATTGTTTTCGTTTTCAACACTCTCTAAAGTAACTTAATTTTTGTATGACTCCTTGCAATGTTTACAAAATAATTTGTTGACTATCAAAAACCTTAATATCTAGTCTTTAAGTGTGTTATTGAAATTTTGTGATATATCTTCAAATGGATCCGTTATACGGCTTAAAATCTCATGACATCCGTGTCCGATATGCCATGGAATATGAATATCGTCGTGGAACAAATCCAACAATGGCGGCCAGTAATATCAATGATGCCTATCCGGAAGCAGTTAGTGTGAGGACTTGTCAACAGTGGTGGAAAAGATGGAAAGAAGAAGGCGTAGTAGTTGAGGACAAAGAAAGGTCAGGAAGACCATCGAAGATTGACAATGAAATGCTGACAGATTTGATCGAGATGAATCCGAAATTTTCAGGTGAAGTGATAGGAGAGATACTAGAGGTTGATTCATCAACCGTCACAAGACATTTGGCAGCCATTGGCAAAAGATATGTGTCTTCAGTTTGGGTACCTCATGATCTCACTCCTCAACAAAAGGCCAATCGAGTGAAAACATGCCAAGAGTTGCTTTCACGTCAAAATACGGAAGGATTTATAAAGTGGATGGTGACCGGAGATGAAAAGTTAATATACTATAACAATGCTAGTAAAAAGGGTGAATGGAGAAGTACAGATCAACGACCAATTGGGACGCCAAGACCAGATTTTCGTCAGCAAAAAGTAATGTTATCTGTTTGGTGGGATAAAACAGGAATTATCCATTGGGAATTACTAGAGATTGGAGCCACCATTTCAGCAGATCTCTACTGTCAACAATTGACAAGACTTCGTGACAAATTAATAGAAAAGCGATACTCAATGGTAAACAAATGGGGTGTCAATTTCCAACAGGATAATGCCCCATCTCACACGGCAAAGACGACCAAAAACTTATTGAAACAATTTGGATGGAAAATTGTTGATCACCCTCCATACTCACCTGATATTGCCCCTTCTGATTATTATTTGTTTCGGTCAATGCGACACTTTCTTGATGGTAAAAAATTCAAAAATCGGGAAGAGGTCGAAATGGCAGTCAGCGACTATTTCGCCAAACAGCCAGAAGAGTGGTTTGCCAAAGGAATCCAAGATTTGCCGAACAGATGGAGAGAAGTCATAGATTTGAATGGCGATTATATACTTAGATAGACTATTATAATTATATATTAAAATAATGTTTAAAAATATGCAATTCAAACGAAAACAATTTTGCATCCGAACAGTATATACAGTATATACCGGTATAATAATAACAATATAATAGAGATATAATGGTTTAGGACAGTATCTGACACACACACACTAACATTTAACTGTCGATTATTATAGTCATCAATAATATATATATAAAATTGAAACACATACACACACATACACACACATACACACACATACACACACATACACACACATACACACACATACACACACATACACACACATACACACACATACACACACATACACACACATACACACACATAAACACTCATTCACATACATACACACACATACATACATACACATGCACACACACATGCACACACACACACATACATAGACACGTATATTATAAAAATATATTTAGTAAATATACTGTAAATTTTTAGAAATAAACTTAATTTATAAATCTAATCATTATTATTATTTATACAGTATATATACCCTGTTATTCACCAAAAGTACGACAGTGACGTAATAAGAAAAACATAATACAGTATAACATAATGATATATAACTAAATAGAATATAACTAAAAAATAAAATAAAAAATAAACATATTTAATTCTTTAAATTTTTATTTTTATTATTGCAATTAAAAAATTTATATTTATAATTAATTAAATTTTAAAAATGTAATATTATTTTTATTTAATATATATTTATTAACTTTAATTATTATAAATGACTAATAGTGACCAGAATTGTTAACTATGAAAAATATATTTAAAATAAATTAATATTTATTGGCAATAGTTGTGGGACCTATAGGTTTAAACAAAATTTGTTTATTAAATCCCGAAAAACTCGATGTCGTCGATAACTTTGTTGTACTATTTATGTTGACAATCGACTGTATGATCGCCGTCGGATTGTGCGGTAATATTTGTAGACCATTTGGTGTATGTATTATTTGTACCAATTATGCCGGTTGTATACCAGGTGGTAATGCTGGATAAGGTGCTCCCGAACGCGGTGTCGTTAAAAACATTTGTTGAAAACCAGGGGACCGTATCATTTGGACGGCACCCGCCTGTACTATCAATTGTTGTGGATATTGTACCGTAAGTGGTCCACCATTGCGAGGACCAGCTATTTGAAAGGATGGCATTATATTAGGAGTTGATGTACGCAATGGTAATGTTGATGTCAAATGGCCAACAGTATTGGTCATTGTCGGCAGTGATGTTGTTATTGATAAGGAGGCAGCGGTGACGGCAATGGAAAAACTGCTGATTGGTATATAACCAACAGATGATGAAACCATGTTTATCGTCGGCTTTTCATCGACCTTGTCGGACCAGAAATTACTTTTTTATGTTATTATTGATACTCGTCAGAGACAACCCGTTGCCTCCAGAACTGGTCACGTAATCAGAGTTCTTGGAAATGTCTGAATTGATAGCACTCATCGATATGTTGGACAGGATTTTTGAGTCGATCGGCTGTTTGATTGAATTCAATGTCTTATCTCCGCTTTGGTTGAGATTCACACCGGTCTCAAGTCGTTCAATGGCACCGTTAGTGTTCTCCAAAACCAACTGCAATTGCTTAGAGTCATCGATAACATCAAGTAGACATCGGCCCCCATCATCCATTGCCAACAAACCTGTTCATCACAAATCATAAATTACATCAACATTAGTAATAGTCATAATTATCATTTTAAGTAATAAAAATTAAACAAAAATAATTTTTCTTACACTCAATTATAAATATGGTTCGATGTGGCCACCATCACATGTGATGAGATAACGCCATCGTTTTATCATATTTTCGCGTACATTAGCACAATGAACTTTTGAAACACATGAGAAAGCAAATGATATTACGTTTTTCAATTCATCCACAGTTTCAAGATTTTTTAAAGCTACAATATCATGAATATAACCCCAGATATTGAAGTCCATGGGTGTAACATCTGGAGATCTTGCTGGCCATTCAACAAATGATGAACCACGACCAATCCATCTGTTTGGTAAATGATTATCAAGCCATTCACGAGCGAGACAACTGTAATGTGGGCTTGCTCCATCAAGTAAAAATATTACTTCATTACTATCGGGCTGATTCATAATATCTGGCCAAACTTGATCTTCAAGAATTTTCGTAAAAGTAACACCAGATACATTTTTATCAAAAAAATAAGGTCCAAAAATTCGGTCTCCCCAAACACCACCAAGAACCATTACTTTTGCTGCATTTTGATTATTTAACGCTCTGTTAAATACTGGTTTGCTGCCAAATTTTGCGTACATACGATAGTTTTGAGTATTGGGTTTTTCATTAATCTTAAATTCCTTTTCGTCCCAAATACACAACTTTGATGGGAAATGTTTATCGCCTTCTTTTTTATCTTCATATCGGATAAGCATTTCATTTGCAAAATCTAATCTCTTTTCCATGTCAATTTCAGATATTGGTTGAACAGTTTGCAATTTATATGGATGATATTTAGCTTTTTTTAAAATACGTTGTACTGAACTTTGAGATATACCAAAATTTCTTGCTACTTTTATTGGTGGTTGAATAGGATTTGTGTTGTATTCAGATAAAACTCTATCAGTCATTTCAGGTGTTGTCACTGTTGGTTTTCGAGTGTATTTCTCATTAGCTACTGTTCCTCTTTTCTCAAACGATTTTACATAACGATTGATGGCTGTTCGATCCGGATGGCGGGGCAGATTAGGATACAATGTTTTAAATGCTTTTTCTGCTTTACGATAACTTCTCAACTCGTAATATAATTTTACACATTTTTGTCTGATTTGTTTTGAATATTGTTTTGTATTAATGTTTTCAATATTTTCAGTGTCTTCAATGTCTTCAATGTCTTCAATGTCTTCAATGTCTTCAATGTCTTCAATGTCTTCAATGTCTTCAATGTCTTCAATGTCTTCAATGTCTTCAATGTCCTCATTGTCTTCAATGTCTTCATTGTCTTCATTGTCTTCAACTTTTGTTATAGTTGTAGTTAATTTTCGTTTAATAACTGTCACCGATTCGGTCAACTCGTTTGTGTCACTTCTTGAATTGATATCAGTTTGCAAATCAATTGAACGTATCATTGACTTAGTCTGTGGTTCAGCTGAATCTGAGCTGATGGTAGGGCTAGAGAATGGACCAGAGCTTATCAGTGATGATGAATCTGATGAATGCAATGATGGAGATCGAGAAGTTGATGCCATTGAGCACGTGTTGGTCGACAATATGGGATTGTGTGAGTTGTGGCCAATCTGTGAGTTCGTGTTTTGATGAAACGACTCGAAACTACCCGTCGAATAAGTTTGTCGAGTGTTTGTTACACTCAATTGATTTGGCACTAGAAATGGTGAGATCGGGTTCAGAGCAGTTGTTGGACAATATGATTGATAAGCATTAAGTGTTGACACAAAAGGACTGTTAAAGTGAGTACTGGATGGCACCGGACGTAAACCATTTATAGGGCCGCCGATCGGACTGTTAGTCGCCGGATATGAAAAATATGTCGGAGAGTTTGAGGCAAACCTCGGAGAGTATAAACGTTGACTACCAGTCATATCATTGCCTAACGATGGTATATATGGATTACGTTGCGATGCATGTGTTGACCCATGAGTTAGTGGTAAAGGCAAGTGAACAGATGGTGTTGGAGATGACGGCACATTTGGCAACATTTGTGATGTATTAGCCAATGAATCTGCTAACCAATACAAGTTGTCAGCAATTAGTTTATCATTTATAATCAACAATGTATTCAACAATCAATTAATCAATACCTGATTGGTTACGCACGGCTGTAATCCTATCGGATTCAATTATCGGTGATTTACCCGAATTCATCATATTTGATGTTTCAGTTGTTACCACTGTTTTCACTTAATATAAAAACTTGTTTTCAGTTTAATAGCAATACTTATAAATTTTTATTATTTGATTTTTTAAAAACAAATATACAGTTTATAATAAATATATAATTGCTTTAATTTGAGATCTTACTGTATGTCTCTAAAAGTGCAAAAAAAATGACGCAACTGTCGTACTTTTGGTGAATAACAGGGTATATATATATATATATATATATATATATATATATATATGATAGTTAAATAGAAAAATTAATTAATTTACATGTTTTAAACATTTTAAAGTATATAATAAGTAATTTCAAGTACAATAATATATAGATATATATATATATATATATTGTAGTTTTAATTAACAGTACAAACATATCAAAAACAATTTGCATAAAAATTAGACGACACAAAAACAACATAAAAATTTTGTATACAAAAACATATTAAGACATATATATATATATAAAGAATTTATCATTATTTTTATTATTATTATTATTATTATTCTGTTATACGGGTGTATAGTCTATATATATATATACACTTGTCGTACAGTATGTCTCTGTTTAACTTTGGGCTCAACATTGCATTTAATAGCAAATGAATTATTTATGATATTTTTTTTGCTGCTATTTTATGGACTCTTTTAGTCTCTCTCTCTCTCTCTCTCTCTCTCTCTCTCTCTCTCTCTATGTTTTTTGATAAAATAGTTGAAACCATTTTGATGCCCTGTTTTTTTAGATTTTTAGTTTTATTTTAGTCGTTGATCTTTTAAAATAAATATATTGATTACTTTGAAAACAATATTATTAATACTGTAAAGTATTTTTGTAGTTTTGTTAGATTAACAATGTCTTCGAGAGAGAGAGAGAGAGAGAGAGAGAGAGAGGAAATAATGTCATATATTACTACTACAACAACAAAATAAAGTTTATCATTATTATTATTGTTATATGCTATTGTGTACTTGAAATTATTGACAATTTATTTTTTATATGATTTCTATTATCGATATACTATTAGAGAGAGAGAGAGAGAGAGAGAGAGAGAGAGAGAGAGAGAGAGATTTTATTTTATAATTTAATTCTTAATAATTTTTATTATTTAAAATATATATTTAAAATTCCTTAATATATATAATATTATTCAATTAAATACAGTAATATATTATGGTTTACATTGACATTAACATTATATACGGTAATAAAGTTAAAAATAATTGACGAAAATTTTTTTCTATACTATTTTTTATTCAATACTTGATTAAAAAAAATTTATTATTATAACAATACAATTATACTGTTTATACACTTAAAATAAATTTTCAATTGCGATTTTTTGTGTGTTTTTGTTTGTGTA